>NC_143484.1:5029407-5108299 GCF_027475165.1 Benincasa hispida | reverse complement strand
ACTGTAGCAAGTACACTCAACTTTTTAGTGATAAATATTCGACGCATCAGACAGAGAATTAATGACATCCCATCAGTGCAATCATTCGAGAGATAAAGTTCTTCACCCTGAAGCTCTATAAATACCGAAGGCCACCTTCGTTTAAGGAGTTTGGAGAGTTCGGTTCTGCTCCTCAAACTTTAGAGTTCTTCTTCACCTTGTACTTAGATTTTACATACTTAGAAGGCGGAAGCAAGTGAAAGGAGATTACATCGAGAGATCGTCCTGGTGAACTCGGAAGAGTGCCGGGAAGCATAGAAAATAGAGAGAGGGCCAACTCTTGCGGAGGCAAGAACATCTTTTGGGTAGAATAGAGATAACGCAGTGTAAAAGCCTTGGGAAGCAAGATGTTGCTACAAGGCTCTCTACCATCATTTTCCATTGTTATTTTGTACTCTGAACCTATTTATAAAATGGAAATTGTATCTTTATATTCGTCCACTCTCTTTACTTTACGCATGAGTAGCTAAATTTGTCGAATGGGTTGACAAGCACTTAGCTAGCATAACCTGGGAACTTCACTTTATGCAATCATCTTGTATTATGTATGCGTCATTCGTCCATTAGAGATACTCGGGAGGGTAGTCTAAGGATAGAATCTAGGCTTGGAAAAGTCATATTAGAATCTAGGCTCGAGAGAGTCAGATTAGAACCGCATAATCAAGAGATAGAAGCTTAGGAATAAGTTCTGTTTGCTATTAACGCATCGCATGCACCCTAGAGATAGGATATGATTGTATGCGGTCACTTTGTCCATGTGTGCATCTTTCATCATCGCATAGGCAAGAAGTAAAGACTTAGGAATAAGCTCTATAGACATCATCGCATACATCACATGCATCCTAAATCTAGGAGCTATCGCATTTGCATTGGAAAATGAATTGTTGTCGCATGAGGGTAGCATGATTGCATAGCTTGAACGCATTCTCAGGAAACGCTAGCTAAAGATCTTCTCAACCCGTTCCTCTACATACTCATTGTATCTGTCGCATAATTACTCTTTTCTCAAATCCACCGCATACACTTTATACCTTAAACAACAAACCAACCAACACTTTGATTTATTTGTTACTGCAAAGTAATTGAAAATTACCATCGCATACTATGTCCTTAGTCCCTGTGTTCGACCCTGGGCTTACGAGGCAACTCAGTAGGATTTATACTTGGGTCTTGCTGAGAAAACTTGCTTGCACAACGTATATTCCACCATCACATTCTACACCATTATTTCATCGCATAAAAAAACGCATCACTCTCGCCGCAAAGCTAAAGACAAAATCAACAGGAATGCGGTAACAAATGTTTGAGCAAAGGTTTGCGCATAATAAAACTTAGACTGTCAAATTTTGAAGAAGCTATTAAAAGTAAGGTGAGCCTTGCGATGCTTAGTTAGCGGGTAGTGAATTATACATACCATCATAGATGCATCGCAAAGGAATGCAATTGGAAAAGGAGAAATTCAAAAGGACAATGCATAAAAGATAACTAAAAAATAACCTCAAGTAGAATAATGCTTGCGACCATGCTTTAAAATTCATGCGGTCGAAGCCATGCATTTAATGATGAAGAGGATCCTTCCATTGTAACCGTGCACCGAGGAGAATTATTGTCGCACCTACAAGGAGAAAATGCACCACAACTAAGGAAGCAACCGCATATCCAAAATAACAATTAAAACAAACTAAACTAAGAAAGCAAGGTAAAGATAGAGTAGAAGACGTCCCTGGAGGAATTAGAGTGATGTCACCGCAAGGAGGCTTCCATGCAGGAGATTGCTCTCAACTGCTTAGGTCAAGAAGCTCGCCTTGACCATTGGAACTTCTGGCAATTGTTGGGCGCATGTTGGCCATCATGTGCTTAGAACTACCTTAAGCTCATGCGACTGATTGCCCTTCTATCTGGGGTCAATACTGGCTTTCAGCGCATCG
Source organism: Benincasa hispida (assembly GCF_027475165.1). Classification (NCBI taxonomy): domain Eukaryota; kingdom Viridiplantae; phylum Streptophyta; class Magnoliopsida; order Cucurbitales; family Cucurbitaceae; genus Benincasa; species Benincasa hispida. The sequence goes on along the minus strand of NC_143484.1, from coordinate 5,106,332 downwards.
CCTACACTTCAATATTGTTGCAGCTTGGTCGCACAAGCTACAATACTCCCAAGGTAAAAAGGTTGCCTGCAAAAACACAAAACTCAACAAACAATCAGCTGTCAAGTCCTTGACAACGACACCAAAAAATTGATAACGAAAATTAGGGTGAACGCAATATGCGATGCATGTCTTAGGTTATGCGTTTATACTCATGCGTTGGTGGTCATGCGTTGGGATGAAATGTATGTGTTGTTCTCATATGCAATGACCATGCGTTCCTGCCAAAAGTTTTCTTGCGCTCTCGCCAAGTATAATAAGAATGCAAGTTTCTCGAGTGATCCGAGGTCGAACTCAGGAACTTGTAGCTAAATGTTATGCGGTGATGTGTTTGCGATGTATAAATAAAAGAATGATGGGGGTTATAAGCTATGACCTACTCCTACTCCTAACTAACAAATTAAGCGGTGGGAATATGACTGAGAGGTAGAGACACGAAAATTGTTGACATGGAGTAAGATGCATTGAAAAATAGATAAAATGTGAGGATATCTTCACTGCAACGGCAACCCTAGCCAACACAAGCTATGCGATCATGCTACACACACTTGTGCCTAATTCTAGGATGCATGCGATGTATATGTGATAGTGTCGAGAGGCCTTATTCCTAAGTCTCTATTCCTACTCATGTGCTCCCATACATAAACAAGATGACCACATACCACCGTATCCTACTTTTGAACGCATGCAATATCCTATCCGTAGGGTGCATACACTGTGTAATAGCAAACGAAGCTCAGTCCTAAGTCCCCATTTTTGTTTATGCGATCCAATCCGCTCTCTCGAGTCTTAGATTTGGGTTTTTAGACTACTCTCCCAAGTATGCCTAAATGATGAATGATGCGCTCATAAGACAAGGTAATCGCATAGACCTGGCTGACATAAGATTATTCTTATCTCTAGTGAACACTTGCTTACATTGCTTAATGCGACCAACCACTTACCCTCCCGGGCAGTTAGTTGCTGTTTATTTTACTCATAGACAAGTATTGTGTCTGCTTATAGACAAGTGTTGCTACAGCTTCACGCTTTCGTCAGATCACAAGGATCCCCCCTAAGGCAGGGAGCCTCAGGCAAAATATCCTTGGATGATTTGAAATTTTGCTCAACGACCTCTATTTATAGTGCTTAATCGTCGACAACAATAATGGACCTGCTCTGAATCTGATACTTGCGGCGCGATGGTTCTTTTCTGAATCTCTGCTGCTAATGGCATGGTAGGTGAAATGTCAACATCATCTTTTGATACTCTCGAGGTATGCATTCATGTTGCATTCCACCAACCTTGCGGTCGCCCTTCAATTATGGTCATCATTATGTAGCTGCAATCTCTCTGCGATGACCGAATTCTCTTGATGGCCGCAATTTCTATGCGATAGACACATGTTGCTGATGGCCGCAACATCCATGCGACGGACGCATGCTGTAGATGGGCGCAATATCCATGCGTCGAGCGTATGCGATCGTGCATGCGATTGTCTCTGCGATAGCTTGGTTCCTGCCTATGTGATCGATTTTTGCGGTTGCTACAAAAACAAACAATTGAACGCATAATAACGCATAATAGTGGGTTAGCTGAGATTGTTGATTCCAATCGATGAAAACTCGTTTTCTCATGAATTTTTAACATAATCGCCGCATATTTTACTTAACAACCCTCATAATTCTAAATAACAGGCCTAAGATGATGTGCATTTCTACCCGTTATCACATGTTGTTTCACAATGGGTCTTTGGAATGATCTGCTTTCGCTCATTGGTTCTCTACATTTAGAGTTCCTTCAATTGGTATCAAAACCAAGTTGTTCTGATATTGCAAATTTCATTGATGTATTGAATTACATTTGCAGTCTTGGTGGGTTTTATGTTGTCTGCAATGCATTTAAGTGTTAAATGTAGTTGTGGATGTGAATTGATGGATGTTTCAGGATGGTTGCCTTTGTTTGTAAAGCTTTCTTTACATTTCAAAGTTAATTTGTAAGAGCCCCGATGTTTTTGGGAATAATTAATTTGCTATTGAGTTTGTATTCAAAGTTTTTGGTTTGTAAGAGTCGTTCGTGATGAAGCTTCAACGCATAGAGATGCTGTTCACTTCGAGGAAGAAGACCAAAGGTTTGTCGCATTGTGTAGCCCAGGCTAAATGATCGTTTAGATTTGGCTACGCGATCGTGTAGAAAAGTTCTACTTGATCGTGTAGTATTTATTAAATGATCGCATGGCTGATGCTACGCGATCGAGTAAAGAGTTCACTCGATCGTGTTGCGTTGGCTACTCGATCATTTAGACATTGGGGTGAATGATCGCTGACTATGTGATACTTGACGCATGGCAAGCACGCGCACTAAACAGTCGAGTAGGCCAGCATGCTCACCGCATAGCCACTAGATACTGGATCACTCGTTATGAGATACTCGATACTTGCTCCTCGATTGTTTAGACGATCATGCTTCATCGTATAGTGTCATCTACTCGATCATTTAGGCATGCGTTACACAATGTGCGCTGCACAATCGCGTGGCCTTCATGCTTCATCGCATAATTAAAAGGCAGTCGATCCATACTACACGATCGTTTATACTCGTTCAGCATTACTTGACGATCACAAGAAGTTGCTATATGATCAAGGAACGAGGCTTTGCCTGGGTGGTTCAAGACCCGGTTTGCCTGTTTGATCCGGTTGACTCGATGACTTATGTAATAGATGTTGGGAATGTCCTAGAACTCACAGTTCGTGTTGAACATTCTATTTATCAATAAAATATTGTTGAGTAATTTATTCAATAAAGGTGTTGACTTTGCATTCTATTATGAAAATCCAATAAACATATCCATAACTATAGTCTGAATACTTTAATTTTATGTGGTGACATAAACAGGATCAAGTTAACAATATATAGCCTAAATGGTCTAATAAGAATATGGATGAAATTGGGTATCTCATCCTGGTAACACTATTGGATACAACCCATTTTGTAGTTGTTACAAGGAGTTATAAAGTGCTACAAATGATGTGATCCACAGATCGTTCATGTAAAGACATGTGAGTGGGGGCATCCTATACAATGAGTTTGAATATAGACTAGACCACGAAAATAGTCACTTTTCTTTATAACGACTGTTTACTGTTAAAACTGACTATTTCATTTATAAAGTAACCTAGGATAATTTGATCTTAATCCTGAGCTAGCTATGAACTCCTATTTGTTCGGGTGAGAGTAATCCAACAACACTGCTCAATAAGCCTTCCATTTTGGGGATAAGACCGGATGAATAGCTGGAGACATAGTTCTACAAGATGGAATTAACTCCTACCCAATTTAGGGTTAGTAGATAGGTTGTTCTCTTAAGTATTGATTCCAGGTCTTGAACAATCGGGGCCCCGCCTTCTCATGATAGAGAAAGGACTTGATTCATAGGTATTATGAATAAAAAATTGTTCATTAGAGGGTCAGTAGGAACCTAAGGAACAAGATGTATTCATATGGTAAAACGGTGATCTTGACCCAACTATGATTACGAACAACCTGTGAATGATCGACTTACTGATTATGGTTATATCAAGTGGACATAATATATCTACAGTGAAGGGGCTTCAACTTTGGGCTTTAGTGAAGTGACCCATTAGTTAACGAATGGAGGTTAATTCGGTACAATGAGTTTAGCTAATTTATCTCGAATTGTTGGAGCCCATGATCTGTAGGTCCGCGAGGTCCCCCTACTAGCTCGTAAATGGATAAGCTTTAGAGTAGCATGATAAGTTAATTTGAAATGTTCAAATTAAAATTAAATGAAATAGGAGAATTTATATTTAAATATGATTTAAATATATGAAGGTGGATTTGTGTAAAAATTACTTTAATATTTGATATTAAATTAATTAGAATTATTTAAATGATTATTTAAATAATTATTTATTAATTTTATTAGAAAATTAATTTTATAAAATTAATAATATTTTCAGTTTTAAAATCAAATTGATTTTGAAATCATCTTTGAAAATTGAAAAATTACAAAAACCTACACAAAATGGAAAAATGGGATTTTCCATTATCTTCTTCAACTAGCTCACACAAAAACGATTCATATTTGCTTCATTAATTCCAAGCATGAACTGCATCTCATGTAGCTATCTTCTTTGCATGTTAGCCTGCAATAAATAAAGAAGATTGGAGTGGAATTTAATTCCAAGCATGAGCTGCATCTCATGTAGCTATCTTCATTGCATGTTAGCCTGCAATAAATAAAGAAGATTGGAGTGGAATTAAGGCATGCATTCAAAGAGGTTTTTGAGAAAAATTCGTGCTGAAGAAAGATTTCTTCAAACGGGTTGATGTTGTGAGCTTCTTCCAAGTTTTCCTTTCGTTCAAGCCGTTCTTGAGTCCCTCAATCATTCTAAAGCTTCCAGAGGATAGCGGGAAAGACCTTGAGGTGGTTCACGGTAAGTTTTGGAGAAGACAACAGCTGAGGATCAAGATCTTGAAGAGTTCTACAAAGATATGACTTCAAACCCTCTTATATTAGATGAGCATGATTTAGTTTTTGCCAAAATTAATGAATTAAAATGCTTATTGATCCTTGTTACTTCCATTGCATGTTGATATACTCTCACAATAGATAGCTTTTCTTTTTCGATTTTTTAGGCTAGTTATCCCGGTCCATCAATTTTTGATGAATGTACATGTGATGTATGTTTAATTATATGTCATAAAGTATGTCATATAGTTTTAAAACCCACCATAAGTTATGCATTTATTCATGCATCATCTTTATATCATAAGAGTTATAATATAGTAGTTTACATGATTAAATTACATTAAAGCATGCTCATGCATCATATAATATAAGAGTAATAATATATGCATGCATTAAGCATATTCATGCATCATCTTTATATTATAAGTGTTATAGTATAAGAGTGTACGAAAGCATGTAGCATGACACTTGGTTACTTTATAAAAGTTATAAATACCTAGTCTAGCTTAGCAATGTGGATGTTTTTAGTTGTTTCATTTTTTTATAAGTGTTATAATTAATGAAATTAGAACTAAAATCAATAAGAAAGACATGCATGCACACTTAGGCTTTAATCATGTTTTAAAAGAGTTTTAAAGTTTGATTGAGATAGACCTAAGATCACGATTCTAATGAGATTAGAAACCTAAGCTTAATCTTTGGTTTAAAAGGATTAAATTGACTAATAAAATATTAAATATGTATCAAATCTATCTATAAAGGACCTTTTGTTTAAGGCGGGTTCTGGCTAGGCTGGGGTATTTAAGTTGACAGAAATGGAATACCCCTACCTGGGAACCAATCTGGAAAGGTGAATTAGATAGATTTGTTGCATGCATGCAAATTTGATGATAATCTGTTAAAAGTGTTTAATAAGACTTGAATCAAACTTATTTAATTATCAAAAGCAAGAGTTGTTTTTTTAGCAAATTAAACACCCACTTAGTTAAAATCAGTAGTCGGATATACTAAGTTAATGAATCCCTAGGTAGAAAATTCAGTGGGAGGTACTTGGGATATATGATACTTTACTTAAATCTCTACACATTTCTCTCTAAAAGTCCACACTGGAAGATCTATCCTCAACCTCGAGGCACCCTCCCCTAAAGAAGGGTATTTGGATATGTTGGATTTTATGTCCTAAAACTCGTAGTTTGTAAATTAATAAACATATTCTATTTGGATATAAAGTTGTTATTGAAATTGTAATCTTGAATCCAATAAACTAAGGTCCTGAGGCTATTTAATGTAGTTTGAACTTTATGTAGTGACATAAATGTGGATCAAGTTCAAATATATAGCCAAAATGGTCTATAGTATATGAATAAAGTTGGGCGCCTTAGTCTGGGGACACTATGGATGCGACCCACTTTGTAGTTAGTACAAATGATGTGATCCTAAACCGTTCATGTGGAGACATGAAAGTGGAGGCATCCTATGTAAAGAGTTTACATAAGACTGAACCATGAAATAGTCACTTGTTACGTTCTAAATGCCGTTTTATGTATAAAACTGACTATTTCGTTAATTGATGACCTAGGTAACTTAATCTTAATCCTGAGCTAACTATGAACTCCTGTTCACTCGGAATTATCCTTAGATCTGCATAGGTGAGGGTAGCTCATCATCACTAGCCCAATAGGCCTCTCATTTCAGGGGTAAGATCGAGTGGATAGTTGGGAACATAGGGTGCAAGACGGAATTCGTTCCTACCTGTTATAGGGATAGTAGATAGGTTGTTCCCTTTAGTACTTAATCCAGGTCTTGAACAAGGGGCCCCACCCTCTCCTTGGCCCGAGAGGGATTTGGTTTATAGGTTGGACCTTAAACCAATTATTCATTAGAGGATCAGTAGAACTTAAGGCATAAGATGTAGTCTCGGGGGTAAAACGGTTTTTATGATCCAGCCAAGATTACGAACAACCTGTAAAGGATTAGCTTACTAATCATGGTTATATTAAATGGACACAAATATATCTATAGTGATGGGAGTGCAACTACGGGACTATAATGGAATGACCCGTTAGTTAATGAATGTTGATTAGCTCCATCTAAAGAGTCTAGCCAGCTAATCTCGGATCGTTGGAGCCCATGATCTATAGGTCCATTAGGTTCCCCTACTAGCTCATATGGAATAAACTTAGAACAGTATGATAGAATAATTCGAATTGTTCGAATTAGGTGAAGAGAGAGAAACCGACAAGTATATGTGATATAGTGGTCAGGTTTTTCAGTTTAGAGATACAACTTTAATATTTAAATGTGATTTAAATATCAAGAATATGAATATATTCATATTCAGAAGCTTGGAAATAATGGAAATGGTCAAAGATGTAAAAAGTCAAAGAGCTTACTTTTGACTTTGAAAAGTCAAACTTTGACTGACTTTATATTCAAATGTGATTTGAATTTTGAGAAAATGAATGCGGATTCATGCTCGAAAAGTCAAAATTAGTCCACACGGAAGAAATCACAAAAAGTCAAAATGTTGACTTTTTGGTCAAAATTTGACTTTGACCAAATGATATTTTGCCCTTTGACTAAAGTTAGTGAGAAAATCCAAACTTTTGTTGGATAATTTCACTAACAAAATAGTGGGCTAGGTGTTGGCTTATAGTGGAGACATTAAGCCCACTTAGATAGTGGATTTTAGGTGTTGGATTTTTATAGATTTGGTTCATGCAATTGTTGCATGACTTTTTTCTATAAATTGGGCTTTGAATTTGGATTAAAGACTTTTGGCCATTTTTTCCAAAATTATTTTCTAAATTTGGGGTGGAAAAATCACTACTTTGTGAAATTAACAACCTAAACCCAAATTCATTCTTATTTTCCATCTCTTTTCTCTCTCCTAGTTTTCTTCATCCATCGGCTCCCACAACTTGGTTCTGAGTCCAGAGGATAGTAGGTTAACTCTAGTGAGGGTCCAAAAGAGTTCGGGTCGAAATTCAGTGAGGAAAAACGGTTTTCGGGAGCTTCAAAGGTAAGTTAATTTACTGTTTTCCCTTCATTTTGCATGCTAGTTTCCTTTTAATTAAAAACGGTTTTCGGGAGCTTCAAAGGTAAGTTAATTAGATCCTAATTCCACTGCGTATGTATCGTGTTCCATTAGGATAGGCCAATACCAAGGTGAATAGAGAGAATGTTCATAGTAAGTGGGAGCGGGACGTGTGACAATATATCCCACGGTCTCTCTCATTAGGTTGGATAACATTTTCGTGCATCGCCTTGAGGCACCATGGGAGTGTCCCCCTAAAAGATGGTTGTATTTGCACAACTCTTTATCTGATCTTCTGAAAAGGATAAGGTTGATTTAGTCTATTGTCCTAATCTACTTTTTCCCTACAGTGGGCGCATTAAGGTGGGACTCTAGGGCCTAAAATGAGGGGTTACACTTACGCGGAATTGTTAAGGTTGTTAACAAATTCTGGATCGAAAAATGTGACTACTAGAGTCAGTTACAAGGAGTTGTTTCTGTCTAATGGTTGAGAATGTCTCATCTCAGTGAAGAAGCACTTGATCACCCCATCGATGAATTTTGTCTTCCTTCGCTGGGGCATCATTGCAAAATAGATGTCACTTAGGGTACAATAGAACTATTTTTCTAAAACCTAAAATTCGTGTTAAAAGTGGTAATGCAAGTAGACTTGTTAAGTTTGTTTTTGTTTTCAGTAACTTTTAAAATGGAAACTGCTACTTTAGCTCTTTTAGCCACCGACAAATTGACTGGCGATAACTATGCTAGTTGGAAAAACACTATAAATATAATACTAATCATCGATGACCTTCGGTTCGTCCTTATGGAGGAGTATCCTTCATTCCACCTCAAAACGCCGCTCGAGATGTTCGAGAAGCTTATGAGAAATGGACGCAGGTGAATGAGAAGGCTCGAGCATACATTTTGGCCAGCCTTAATGATGTCTTGGCCAAGAAGGATGAGCCCATGGTCACTACACGCGAGATCATGGAGTCCCTGAGGGGAATGTTTAGACAATCGTCCGTACAGCTCAGGCATGAAGCTCTTAAGTTCATCTTCAACTCCAAAATGAAGAAGGATACATCTGTTCGATAACATGTTCTGAACATGATGGTTCACTTTAATGTGGTAGAGATGAATAGGTCTCGCATCGATGAGGCCAGCTAGGTTAGCATTATTCTAGAGACGTTGCAAGAAAGCTTCCTCCATTTTGTTAGCAATGTTGTTCTGAACAGGGTTGACTACACCCTTACAACTCTCCTCAATGAGTTGCAGACATTCCCATCCTTGTTGAAAAGTAAGGAGAAGAAGGTTGGTGAGGCAAATGTTGTTTCATCTTTTAAGAAGTTCCACCGATGTTCGACCTTTGGAACTAAGTCTGTCCCTTATTCTTCCAACACCAACAAATGGAAGAAGAAGAAGGGTAGTAAGGGGAAGGGGAATGCGCCTGCTAACCCATAACCTGCCGCTTTGCAGGATAGGTGACCAACGCCAGTTGACAAGGGAATATGTTTAAACTGCCACCAAGACGGGCACTGGAAGCGAAATTACCCGCATTATTTGAAGGAGAAGAAGAAGGCCAAACAAGGTAAATATGATTTATTGGTTTTGGAGACTTTTTTAGTGGAGAATGATGATTCTGCCTGGATTATAGACTCTAGGGTCACTAACCATGTTTGTTCTTTGTTTCAGGGGATTAGATCCTAGCGGCAGCTTAAGGCTGGAAGATGACGATGTGAGTTGGCACCGGGCACGTCGTCTTAGCTGTGGCAGTGGGAGACCTCCAGTTGACTTTATAGAATAGGTTTATCATTTTGAATGATGTATATGTTGTTCCTTAATTAAAGAGGAACTTTATTTTTGTAAAGTCGTTGCTTGAATGTAAATACACCCTGAACTTTTCGGTTAATAAAGTGTTTATTCTGAAAGATGGTGTTGAGATTGTGCTAAGGCCGTTAGCAACAAATTCCCTCCATAACATAGAGATGTTTAAAACTTCCGTAACTCAAAACAAACGACTTAAGGTTTCTCCTAAGGAAAATGCCCAACTTTTTCACCTTCGTTTAGGGCACATCAATCTCAATAGGATTGATAGGTTGGTAAAGAATAGACTTCTAAACGAGTTAGAAGAAAATTCTTTACCTGTGTGTGAGTCATGCCTTGAAGGTAAGATGACTAAAAGACCTTTTACTGGAAAAGGTTATAGAGCAAAAGAGCCTCTAGAGTTAATGCATTTAGACCTTTGTGGTCCAGTGAATGTGCGAGCCAAAGGAGCCTATGAATATTTCATCACTTTTACTAATGATTATTCGAGGTATGGGTATATTTATTTAATGCAACATAAGTTAGAATCATTTGAAAAGTTCAAAGAGTTCAAGGCTGAAGTTAAAAACGCATTAGATAAATGGATTAAAACACTTTGATCTGATACGGGTGGAGAGATTTTGGATTTTGAGTTCCAAAACTATTTGATAAAACATGGAATCGTTTTCCAACTCTCAGTATCTGGTACACCTCAGTAGAATGGTGTATCGAAGAGGAGAAACAGAACCTTGTTGGACATGGTTCAGTCGATGATGAGTTACGCTTCCTTACCGGACTCATTTTTGGGTTTTGCAGTAAAGACTACAGCTTACATCCTCAATTGTGTTCCCTCCAAGAGTGTTGCCAGAACACCTTTAGCATTGTGGAACGGGCATAAAGCTAGTTTATGTCACTTCCGCATCTAAGGTTACCCAGCACATGTGCTTGAGGTTAATCCTAAGAAACTGGAACCACGTTCGAGGTTGTGCCTATTTGTAGGGTACCCCAAAGGGATACGAGGGGGTTACTTTTATGATCCTAAGGAAAATAAGGTGTTTTTGTCGACAAATGCTACTTTCCTCAAGGAGGATCATATAAGGGAGCACAGTCCAAGAAGAAAAGTCGTGTTGAGTGAGCTTTTCAAAGAAACTACAGAAACTTCAACAAGAGTTGTTGAAGAGCCTGCTACATCAACAAGAGTTATTGATGGGAGTTCATCTAGTAGGTCAAATTCACCTCAAGAGTTAAGGGTGCCTCGATGTAGTGGGAGGGTTGCGAACCTACCTATTTGTTATATGAGTTTAACTGAAATCCTAGCTATGGTAGCTGATGGCGAGGTTGAGGATCCATTGTCTTACAAGAAGGAAATGGAGGATGTTGACAAAGATGAATGGGTCAAAGCCATGGACCTCGAGATGGAGTTTATGTACTTCAACTCAGTTTGAGATCTTATAGATCAACCTGATGGAGTTAAACCTATAAGTTGTAAATGGATCTACAAGAGGAAACGAGGTGTCGATGGGATGGTGAAAACTGTCAAGGCTAGACTTGTGGCAAAGGGCAGGTAGAGGGAGTTGACTATGAGGAGACTTTCGCTTGTGCCGTGCTAAAGTCTATCCACATTCTCCTATCCATTGCCTCATATTATGACTATGAGATATAGCAAATGGATGTCAAGATTGCTTTTCTGAATGGCAATCTTAAGGAGACCATTTATATGGTGCAACTCGAGGGATTCATAGCCCAAGGTCAAGAGAAAAAAGTTTGCAAGCTGAATCGGTCCATTTATGGACTAAAACATGCATCTTGATCTTGGAACATAAGGTTTGATATTGCGATCAAATCTTATGGCTTTGACCAAAACATTGATGAGCCTTGTGTCTACAAGAAAATCATCAACAGTTCAGTAGTTTTCCTCGCGTTATATGTATACGATATCCTACTCATTGGGAGTGATGTAGGTTTACTGACTTTAGTTAAGAACTTGCTAACGACTTGATAACGGGCAGAAATGCACGTTATTACAACGCAAAGATATAAAACAATGTAGATTGTGATGGTAAAAATATATAAAATCGTGTCCAAAAGCATTAAGTTTTCTTACACTTAGAAGGCGGATGCGAAGAAGAGAGAAGACGCCAGAAGATCCTTCCTGGTTAGCTCGAGAGAGTGTCAGGAAGCATTGAGAACAGAGAGAGGGTTGACTCTTGCAAGAGCAAGAATATTCTTTGGGGCAGAATAGAGAAAAAACAGTGTAAAAGCTTTAGGAAGCAATAAATTGCTTCCAGGCTCCCTATCTTTACCTTCCATTGTCATCCTGTATCTTAATTTCATTTATAAAATGGAACTTACATCTCTATATCTGCTCACTTTCTTTACATTACGCATGAGTAACTAAACATCCGAATGGGTTGAGAAGTACTTAGCTAGCATGACCTAAGATCTTCATTGAATGCGATCATCTTGTCTTATGTTGTGTCCATCACCCCTTTAGAGCTACTCGAGAGAGAGTCTAAAGAAAGAACCTAGACTTGAGAGAGCTAGGTTAGAATTTAGACTTGAGAAAGCAAGATTAGATCCACATAAGCAAGAGATAGAGACTTAGAGATAAGTTCTGTTTGCTAACATGCATCGCATGCACCCTAGAAATAGGTTATGGTAGTATGCGGTCGCCTTGTGTATGTGTGTTTCATCATCGCATAGAAAAGAATAGAGGCTTAGACATAAGTCCTATAGATATCATCGCATACATCGCATGCATTCTAAAAACTAGGAGCTATAGCATTTGCATTGAGAGATGACTTGCTGTTGTATGTATGTAGCATGATCGCATAACGTGAACACAATCTTAGGAAGTGGTAGCTAAAACCCTTCTCAACCCGTTCCCTTGCGTACTCATTGTACTTTCGTGTTATTAGCTCTTTTCTCAATTCCGCCACATAGATTCTATACATTAAACAAACATACCAACCAACGCATTGTTTTATTTGTCATCGTAAAGTCATCAGAAATCACCGTCGCATACTGTCTCCATAGTCCCTGTGTTCGACCCTAGGCTTACCAGGAAACCTAGTAGAATTTATACTTGAATTTTGCTAGGAAAAATTGCATGCACAACGCATACTCCACCATCGCAATATACACCATTATTTCATCGCATTAACCACGCATCAAGTTTTTGGCGCCGTTGTTGGGGACTACGATAGTACAAGTGTGCTAACGGTAACTTTTTGATTTTCTTTGCAGACTCTCTGTCTCTGTGCACTGCCTCTCCTTTTGTAAGGGAAGAAATGGGTATCGTATGAGCGAAGGACAAAATCCTGAGCCCAATTACGACCCAGAGATTGAGAGAACTTTTCGAAGAAGAAGAAGAAACAGCCACCAACAAAAACAACAAGAGAAAGATCCAAACATGGTGAAGCAACCAAAAGATAAAGCACAAAATGAAAATAATATCATGACGAACCCCATCCTCTTGGCGAATGACCGCAATAGGCCCATCCGGGACTATGCGTCACCCAATCTTTATGATTTCTCACCAGGAATCATGAGGCCAGCTCTTGACGGATTGAGATTCGAGATGAAACCAGTGATGCTACAGATGATTCAAACTGCCAGACAGTTTGGCGATGGGCGTGGCGAGGATCCGCACGCCCACCTCCGGAGTTTTATTGAGATCTGCAATACATTTGTGTTCCCCGCCGAGGAGGTTCGATTAACACTATTCCCATTTTTGTTGTGTGACCAGACATAGAAATGGGCTTATTCTCTTGAACCAGGGGAGATTAAATCATGGGAATAGGTGATGACTTGTAGAAATACAAGTTATTTATACCACCTTATCTAGATATTGCGGCCAAAAGTTAGTAAATATGCGCCGATTGTATGAAGATTAGCTTAGAATTACAATAATTATAAATGATCACAATTACACCCACTAACGCCATAAAGATGGAAGACAAGCCGAGTTTTACTCTTTTTTGCAGGAAACCAAGTCACCGCTTGCGCTCAAGGCTCATGAGAAACTGATCAACGCATCTCTGTCCCATTGTGCCCGTCAATCAACAATGAAGAAACGATTATTGCAATGATGGCACAATGCAACAGTCGATCCAGAGCTGACTTTCAACTGCATGCGGTAATAAAAACAACACCGTATGCAAACTCACGATCGAAAGATGTAGATGAGCAACGAAAAAGCGGAGGATTGAGACACGTGTACAACTAACGATTGTGCAGAATTGACGATCTAATTGCATAACAGAAGGAATAATATACCTCCATCTTCGAAATTACCATAACAATCTGTGGGGACCACAAGGCTGGAGTCAAAGACCTGCACCTATAAATACCCCATAGATTTCAGAGAAAACGGATGCTACTTGATACGAGGCTAAGTGCTGTTAAACTGTTGAGAGAAAAGGCTGAGCTGAGTGCTTAAGTGAAGAAATCCAGGAAGAAGACGAGATAAGGCCGAGAGGTGAATCTCAAATTTAATATGCCAAATACCCGATCGGAAGCTCTGTGCATAGATCTCTGCTACCGGTGGAGCAAGCCTGAGAGGGAAGCTCTCCCTACCATTAAATCCATCCTATCCGACAAGTAGATCTCCATCGAATCAGTGCCAAGACATTTGAACTTATTTGTATCTGTTCTATCTCTTTCATCGTTGTATTTCACTTTCTTTTTATCTTTTCATTCACACACGATGTATCAAACACTTAATAGATATATTAAATGTTTTGATAGCTTTCATATACCATTCTCTGTCTATTTTCATTCCTCCATTAATCATTTTTTCCATGATGTCTTTTAAATCCCCTGGTAGTTAATATGAATCAAACAAGTACTTAATCTGTGTTAAAAGTATAAAATGCGTTTAGCTAAGGCATGTTAAACGACATCTTTACCTGTGAGAGCAGAAGTAAAGATACCATTCTGATCTATCGAGAGAGGGTTAGAAGAATGTGTTAACTAAAGCGAGTAGAACTTCCAGACATGGAAGCAACCTTGCGTTCATTACGTTAGTCTCCATTTCACCACAGACATGTGGGAGCATGGCCTATCACTGAAAGGTGTACGCCAAGAGAAGAGCGGAACAGTATTTCTAGCTTCAACACAATTGAGAAATTGAGTTGTTTATATTATTTATCTTTATCTTTCTATTCTGTTCATAAGACTTGTCGCCGCATTCCACGTATTTTCATAACTTTCACAGCCAGCCTTGACCCCAACATCTTGTAACATGAATCTTGTATCTTGTATCATCTAGCTTAGGTTTATTGTATTTTATTTTATTATCGCATCTTTACTGCTTTACTTTATTTTATTGCAATTTATATACCTGTACAAACACATTTTTAAAAATTGAAAACCTGGTCGTATATATCATGAACATATCACAATAACCTAAAACAGTCCCTGAGTTCGACCTCGGATCACACCGAAAACCTTACGGTGGAATTAAACTTGGTTCCATCGTAAGGAAACTTGTGACAACGCATGGCATACTACGTGAACATCCATAATTAACGCATATCTAGCAGTAGTATCGCAACATTTCGAGCATAGAACATCATCAATCATACCTATCAGCGATTCATCAACAACGGTAGTGGAAAAGTTCATGAAGAAGTACTTCCCCCCGACGAAAAACGCCAGAAGGAGGAAGCTGATTACCAATTTTGAATAGGATGTCGACGAATCGCTCAGTGATGCCTGGGCGAGGTTTAAAAGGCTGGTAAGAGATTGCTCGCATAATGGCTTACCAGATTGTCTACAAATGGAAAATTTCTACCACGGTTTGAACCCTGCATCCCAGACGGCTGCAAATGTGGCTGCAGCTGGAGGTCTGCTCGACAAAACTTACGACGAGGCTAAGAACATACTTGATCGCATTTCGAAGAACCATGAAGACTGGAGAGAAAGCGATCAAAGATTGAGAATTAAGGACAATAACGCAAATAACGAGGCCATCACATCCCTACAGAACCAGATGACTGCGATGATGAATTTGATACAAGGAATCGCAATCAGTAGCCCAGGAACGCAAAGGGGGCAAGTCAACGCAATCGACCAAGCGAGCGCAAGTTATGCAACTTGCGGTGAAGGCCATCCAATGGAAGAGTGTCCGAGGAACCCACCTCTGTCTATTTCGTGAAAAATAATCCTTTTTTAAATACTTACAACCCTGGGTGGAGAAATCACCCTAAATTCACGTGGAAAAATCAACAACAAAATTTTCAACCAATGGCGCAAAAAGAAGGGCCACCAGGATTTTTCACGCGAACAAACGGTCAAACGCAAAAGCAAGCACCGCAATCTTCATCCCTGGAGAGCTTACTGAAGTAATATATTGAGAAAAATGAAATAATGTTTCAGAATCAAGAGACGTCTATTTGCAATCTTGAAATCCAGATAGGACAGATTGCAGGCAAACTCAAAAGTAGACCACAAGGGGCACTGCCGAGCTCAACAGAGCTCCCGCGCAACCCAGGAAGTACGAAAAAGGAGAAATGTTAAGTTGTGACGTTGCGAAGCGAAAAGATAGTGGTGAAGGAGAAGAAGGAGCCAAGCAGGACTGCTCCAATTGCGATGAAACCATAGACCCCGTTCACTCAAGAAGAAACAGAAGAACAGGAGACGATAGAACAAAAGACTGCGTCCACCTCGAAGCCGATAGAACAGGGAACCGTAAAAATACAGCTGCAACCATTCCTCCAGAGACTTAAAAAGAAGAAAAATGATGAGATGTCTTCATCGCAACCTTTAAGATTGATCTCAAGGGCAACCTCAGCCAACGCAAGCTATGAGATCATGCTACACACACTTGAGCCTAAATCTAGGACGTATGTGGTGTATCTACAATAGCGCTGAGAAGCCTATGCCTAAGTTTCCATAACCCACTCACGTGCTCTCGTCGCATGAGCGTGTTAGCCGCATACCACCATATCCTACTTTTGGACGCATGGAATATCCTATCTATAAGGTGCATACGCTATGTAATAGCAAACGAAGCTTATTCCTAAGTTCCCCATTCTTGCTTATGCGTTCCAATTTACTCTCTTGAGTCTTAGATTTGGTTTTTAGATTACTCTTTCAAGTATGCCTAACTGATGAATGATGCGCTCATAAGGCAAGGTAACCGCATAAACTTGGCTGACATAAGATTATTCTTATCTCTAGTGAATACTTGCTTACATTGCTTAATGTGACCAACCACTTACCCTCTCAAGCAATTAGTTGTTGTTGACTTTACTTATAGACAAGCATTGCATCTGCCTATAGACAAGCGACTACAACTTCACACTAAGCAAATAAAGTTTTCTCACACACTCGCACAACGCACACCTTCCGGTGGTTTGCTACATGCTTCATATCTCTAATCCGCATGACTAAGTATAGGATACTCTAGAAATCTCACTAAGTGATGCAATGAAAGTTAAGGATGCTAAGTAAAGAAAGATGGAGATGGAATCGAAGGAAATATAAAAATGCATTGAACACGCAATGTATTAATTTCTTAATCCAAAATGTAATACAAACAATATAAGAAAAGAAGAGAAAATGAAATGACCAGTTGGAAGCAATGTCTTGCTTCCAGCGGATGTGTGTCAAGGCTGTCGGTGGTGCCATGGAAGGGGGGTGGAGCTAAATCTCTTGAGATTTAACTTCGGTGAAGGCTCTGGTCGTCAATCGAAATGAAGGAAGGAGATGAAGAACTCTCAAGTTTTCTTCTCACGCGTTAGTCTGGATCTCAAGGATCCACCCGAAGGTAGGAAACCTTGGGTGAAAACCCTGGATGATCTGAATTTTTGCTCATCAGCTTCTATTTATAGAGCTTTGATCGTCAAAAGCATTAATGGACCTGCTCTGATTCTGACATTCTCGACGCATTAATCCTTTTCTGAATCTCTGCTGCTAAAGGCGTGGTAGGTGAAATGTCAACATCATCTTTTGATTTTCCTGAGATATACGTTGATGCTTCCATTCCACCAACCTTGCATTCATCCCTTTATTATGGTTATCATCATGTAGCCGCAATCTTGAAATGACCACATTCGCTTGATTACCACAACCTCTACGCGATGATCACAATCGCTTGACGATCGCAACTCCTATGTGATGGACGCATGCGATTGATTACCGCAACACCCATGCGTTGATCATATGCGTTCGCCTTTGCGATGGAGATTTTCTCTGCATACAGTCGTCTATGCGATAGCCCGACTTCTGCGTTTGTGTCCACTTCCTGCGTTGGCTACAAAAATAGACAATTCAACACATAATAATGCATAGTAGTGGGTTAGCCAAGATTCTTGATGCTGAACGACGCAAACTCATTTTCTCATGAATTCCTAACATAATTTCCGCATATTATGCTTAACAGCCCTCATAATTCTAAATAAAAGGCCTAAGGTGACGTGCATTTCTGCATGTCATCACACCCCCAAACTTAGAATCATGCTTGTTCTCAAGCATGCATTATACTCAAGAAGTTCTAACTCACCTTCTGGCTTTCCTTTGCGATGACTAGCCTCTCAGAGTATAATTTACTCATACCTCTAACTATCGCCGCAATGCTCTCCTCCACTTTGGCTGCTTCTTCAAAAAGATCTTTTCTAAGTTTAGATCCGGCAAGCCTTTGCTCAAAAACTTTTTATTCATTCACCGCAACTTTGGGTTTAGCTTTTGAGAGTGCGTTCGTTCAAAATACTTCAAAAATTTGTGATGACTTATTCGAATGCGGCGTTGAATCTGGTTATGGTTTTCGTTTTGGCTTACCCCCACATGTTTCATGCAGGCATCCAACTTCGGTTGCGTTCCATATTCAACTCAACTCTTGTCTTGCTTGGTTTGGCTTGCGCCGGATAGAGGAGTTGCGCTTATGCGTTGATCCTGGTGACTTACTTTCATTTTGGCTTGCTTCTACGTGTGTCATGTGGACATCCAACTACGGGTAAGCGCCTTTCACAAATTTAACTCTTATCAACATAGCTTTCCCCATTGCGTTGACAGTGGAGTTGTTATTCTCAAAATTGACTTTCTTTTTAAATGATCGTAATGTAATGAATGCAATTCTCCGGGATCGCTGCCACCCCCAAATTGACTTTCTTTTTGAAGAAGTTATTAAAAGTAAGGAGCGCCTTGTGATGCTTAGTTAGCGGATGCGGTGAATTATACATACCATCATAGATGCATTGCAAAGGAAAGCAATCAGACAAGGAGGATTTCAAAAGGATAATGAATAAGGGATAATAAGAAAGGACCTTAGGCAGAATAATGCATGCGATTATGCATTGGAATTGATGCGATCGAAGCCATGCGTTGAAGGATGGAAGGAATTCTTCCGTTGTAATTGCGCACCGAGGAGAATTATTGCCGCACTTGTGAGGAGCAAATGCACCACAACCAAGGAAGCAGCCACATATCCAAAATAACGATGAATAAAAAAAACAAAAATAAACTAAACTAAGAAAGCAAGGTAAAGATAGAGTAGAAGACGTACTTGGAAAAAAATTGGAGTGTTGTCACCACAAGGAGTCTTCCATTCAGGAGATTACTCTCAACTACTTAGGCCAAGAGCTTGCCCTGACCATTGGAACTTCCGGCAATTGTTGGGCTCATGTTGGCCACTATGTGCTTAGAATTACCTTCAGCTCATGCGACTGATTGCCCTTCTATCTTAGGGTCAATATTGCTTTTAGCGCATCGCCTACACTTCAATATTTTTTGCAACTTGATCGCACATGCTACAATACTCCCAAGATAAAAAGGTTGCCTGCAGAGATACAAAACTTAACAAACAATTAGTTGCCAAGTCCCCGACAATAGTGCCAAATACTTGATGACGAAAAATTAGCCGTCAAAGACTTGATGACTAAAATTAGAGGGACGCAATATGCGATGCATGTCTTAAGGTATGCGTTGATTCTCATGCGTTGGTGGTCATGCGTTGGAATGAAACTATGTGTTAATGAATGTATGCAATGACCATGCGTTCCCATCATAAGTTTTCTTGCGCTCACGGAAAGTATAATGTGAACACAAGTTTCTTGGGTAATCCGAGGTCGAACTCAGGGACTTGTAACTAAATGCTATGTGGTAATGTGTTTGCAGCGGTTGAATAAAAAAATGATGGAGGGTATAAGCTAATACTACTCCTACTCCTAACTAACAGACAAAGCAATGAGACATATGTATGAGAGGTAGAGACATGAAAACTGATTACTTGAAGTGAATGGATGGAAAATAGATAAAATGTGAGGATGTCTTCATCGCAACCCTTAAGATTGACTGCAAGGGCAACCTCAGCCAACACAAGCTATGTGATCATGCTACACGCACTTGAGCCTAAATCTAGGACGTATGCGGCGTATCTACGATAGCGCCGAGAAGCCTATGCCTAAGCTTCCGTAACCCGCTTGCGTGCTCTCGCCGCATCAGTGTGGTAGTCGCATACCACCATATCCTACTTCTGGACGCATGCAATATCCTATCCGTAGGGTGCATACGCTGTGTAATAGCAAACAAAGCTTATTCCTAAGTTCCCCATTCTTGCTTATACATTCCAATCCGCTCTCTCGAGTCTTAGATTTGGTTTTTAGACTACTCTTTCAAGTATGCCTAACTGATGAATGATGCGCTCAAAAGCCAAGGTAACCGCATAAACTTGGCTAACGTAAGATTATTCCTCTCTAGTGAATACTTGCTTACATTGCTTAATGCGACATACCATTTACCCTCCCAGGCAGTTAGTTGTTGCTGACTTTACTCATAGACAAGCGTTGTGTCTTCCTATAGACAGGCGTTGCTACAGCTTCACACTAAGAAAATAAGGTTTTCTCACACACTCGCACAACGCACACCTTCCGGTGGTTTGCTACATGCTTCATATCTCTAATATGCATGACTAAGTATGCGATACTCTAGCAATCTCACTAAGTGATGCAATGAAAGTTAAGGATGCTAAGTAAAGAAAGATGGAGATGGAATCGAAGGAAATATAAAAATGCATTGAACACACAATGTATTAATTTCTTAATCCAAAATGTAATACAATACAATATAAGAAAAGAAGAGAAAATGAAATGACCAGCTGGAAGCAATGTCTTGCTTCCAGCGGATGTGTGTCAAGGCTGTCAGTGGTTCCATGGAAGGGCGGTGGAGATGACTCTCTTGAGATCTAACTCCGACGAAGGCTCTGGTCGTCACTCGGAATGGAGGAAGGAGATGAAGAACTCTCAAGATTTCTTCTCACGCGTTAGTCTGGATCACAAGGATCCACCAGAAGGTAGGAAACCTTGGGTGAAAACCCTGGATGATCTGAATTTCTGCTCATCGACTTTTATTTATAGAGCTTAGATCTCTGACAACATTAATGGACCTGCTCTGATTCTAACATTCGCGGCGCGTTAGTCCTTTTCTGAATCTCTGCTACTAACGGCATGGTAGGTGAAATGTTAACATCAAGTTTTAATTTTCCCGAGATATGTGTTGATGCTTCCTTCCATGAACCTTGTGTTCATCCCTCTATTATGGTTATCGTTGTGTTGCCGCAATCTTGAAATGACCGCATTCGCTTGATTACCGCAACCTCTATGCGATGACCACAATTGCTTGATGATCACAACTCCTATATGATGGATGCTTGCGATGGATTACCGCAACACCCATGCGTTGATCGTATGCGTTCGCCTTTGCAATGGAGAGTTTCTCCACATGCGGTCATCTATGTGATAGCCCAACTTTTTCATTTACGTCCACTTCCTGCGTTAGCTATAAAAATAGACAATTCAATGCATAATAACACATAGTAGTGGGTTAGCCGAGATTCTTGATGCTGAACGACGCAAACTCATTTTCTCATGAATTCCTAACATAATTGCCGCATATTATGCTTAACAACCCCCATAATTCTAAATAAAAGGCCTAAGATGACGTGCATTTCTGCATGTCATCAATGCAGTATCAATGCTTCATGGACATGCTGAAATAGTTGCATATCAACATCCCTTTCACTGAAGCGATTGAACAGATGCCTAAGTATGCAAAGTTTCTGAAGGACATGGTGACGAAGAAAAGAGACACCGGTAAGTTCACAACGGTGGCATTGACGCAAAGGGCAAAAACCATTATTCCATCGAAAATGTGCGACCCTGGAAGTTTCACAATACCCTGCTCGATCGACAAGTTATACATTAGTTAAGCGCTTTGCGATCTCGGGGCCAACATCAACTTAATGCCCCTCTCAATTTTTAAGCAGCTTAATGTGGTGCAATTGGCACCCACGATGGTGACTCTCCAGCTAGTTGACAGGTCCCTTGTGCATCCAAAAGGAAAGGTGAAGGATGTCTTGGTCACGATTGACAAGTTTATCTTACCGGCAGACTTCATCATCCTTGATTATGAAGAGGACAAGGATGTACCCATCATCCTGGGATGACCATTTTTATCCATTGGTCGTACTCAGATTGGTGTGTACAAGGGAGAGATCACACTGATCATGAATGGATAGAAGCTCAGGTTTGATATTATCCGAGCCATGAAATATTCGGAAGAAGAAGACCTCACTGAATCCGATGATTAACCCAGTTTGAATGAAGAAGAAAAGTCTGAAGATGAAAATGAAGATGAGGATACGACCGCATCCATAGAAGCCTGCAATGCGATCACAGAAACAATAACCAAAGAAGACAAGCTGACAATGAATGAAGAAAGAAAAACACCAAAACCATCCTTGGAACAACCACCGATAGTAGAATTGAAGACCCTTCCAAACCACATGAAGTATGCTTTTCTGGGGCAGAATGAAACGCTTCCAGTTATAATTTCCTCTACACTTCATGAAGATCAAGAAAATGCACTGCTGAGCATCATGAGAAAGTATATAAAAGCAATTGGTTAGACGATAGCAAACATTAGAGAAACAATCAGCCCCACATATTGCATGCACAGGATACGTCTCGACGAAAATCAGAAAGGATCGATCGAACATCAATGCAGACTCAACCCTTCGATGAAAGAGGTCGTGAAGAAGGAAATAATCAAATGGTTGGACACAGGGATTATCTATCCAATCACCGACAGCACGTGGGTCAACCCCGTGCAATGTGTGCCAAAGAAAGGAGGGATGACGGTCGTCCCAAATGCAAATAATGAACTTATACCAATGAGGACCATCATTGGCTGGCGGATCTGCATGGGCTACCACAAACTGAATGCGGCGACAAAGAAGGATCATTTCCTTTTGCCTTTTATCGAGCAGATGCTAGACCGCCTAGCAGGAAATGATTACTACTGCTTTTTGGATGGATATGCTGGCTATAACCAAATCATGATTGCTCTTGAAGATCAAGAGAAAACCACATTCACTTGCCCCTACGGAACATTTGCATTTCGACGCATGTCGTTTGGCCTATGCAATGCGCCGAGCACATTCCAGAGGTGTATGATGGCTATCTTTTCACAGTATCTTGAAGATTCTGTAGAAATTTTCATTGACAATTTCTCGGTGTATGGGCAAACATACAATGTCTGTCTTGACAATCTAGAGAAGATACTGAAAAGATGTGAAGAGACGAACTTGGTGCTAAACTGGGAGAAATACCACTTCATGGTGAAGGAAGGTATTGTGCTTGGGCACAAAGTCTCCAAGGATGGGCTGGAGGTGGACAAGGCAAATATTGATTGAAAAGCTCCCACCTCCAGCAAATGTGAAGGCTGTCAGAAGCTTCTTAGGACATGCTGGCTTTTATCGACGTTTTGTAAAAGACTTTTCAAAGTTTTCCCGACCTTTGAGTGCATTGCTGGAGGAAGAAAGAGCGTTTATTCTTTGATGACCAATGCCTCAATGCATTCAAGATACTGAAGAATGCATTAACGACCGCATTTGTGGTTATCGCACCGAACTGGACACAGCTGACGATGGGCAGAAATGCACGTCATTATAGGCCTTTTACATAGAATTATGAAGGCTGATAAGTAAAATATGTGGCGATTATGTTAGGAATTTATGAGAAAACAAGTTTGCGTTGATCGGCATTAAGAATCTCGACTAACCCTCTATTATGCATTAAATTGTCTATCTTTGTAGCTAACACAGGAAGCGGACGCATATGCGGAAGCCAGGCTATCACAAAGATGACCGCATGCGGGAATCTCTCCATCATAGAAGCAAATGCATACGTTCAATGCATGGATGTTACGGCAATCGACCGCATACGTCCATTGCATAGAAGTTGCGGTCGTCAAGCAAATGCGGTCATCGTATAGCAGTTGCGGTCATCAAGCGAATGCGGTCATCGCAGAAAGATTGCGGCTACATAACGATAACAATAATAGAGGGATGAACGCAAGGTTGGTGGAATGCAAGTATGAACGCATACATTGGGATTATCAAAAGATGATGTTGACATTTCACCTACCACGTCATTAGCAGCAGAGATTCAAAAAAGAACCATCGCACCGCGAATGTCAAAATCAGAGCAGGTCCATTAATGTTTTCGGTGATCAATCTCTATAAATAGAAGTCGTTGAGCGGAATTTCAAATTATCCAAGTTTCTACCTTCGAGTGGATCCTTGTGTTCCAGAAGAAAGCGTGAGAAGAAAGCTTGAGAGTTCTTCATCTCCTTCATCCATTCCGAGTGATGACCGGAGCCTTTGCCGGAGTTAGAGCTCGAGAGAGTCTGCTCCACCGCCCATCCATGGCACCACCGGCAGCCTTGACACACATCTGCTGGAAGCAAGACATTTCTTCCAGCTGGTCCTTCCATTTCTCTTCTTTCCTTACATTGTATTGTATTACATTTTGGCTTAAGGAATTAATACATTTTGTGATCAATGCATTTCTGTATTTTCCTTCGATTCTAATTCCATCTTCATCTACTTAATATCCTTTACTTTCATTGCACCACTTAGTGAGACTGTTAGAGTATCGCATACTTAATCATGCAACATAGGAATATGATGCATGTAGCAAACCACTGGGAGGTTTGTGTTTCGTGAGTGTTATGAGAAAACCTTATTTGCTTAGTGTGAGGCTGTAGCAACGCTTTTCTATAAGCGGACGCAATGCTTGTCTATGAGTAGAATCAGCAATAACTAACTGCTCGGGAGGGTAAGTGGTTGGTCGCATTAAGCAATGTAAGTAAGTGTTCACTAGGAATAGGAATAATCTTACGTCAGCTAGGCTTTTATGGTTACCTTGTCTTATGTATGCGTCCATCACACCTTCAGAGCTACTCGAGAGAGAGTCTAAAGAAAGAACCTAAGACTTGAGAGAGCTAGGTTAGAATCGAGGCTCGGGAGAGCTAGCTTAAGATCGCATAAGCAAGAATGGAGACATAGGAATAAGTTTCATTTTCTATTACACATCACGTGCATCTGCGTCGGGCGTGTATAGCATGATCGCATTAGTTTGCGTTGGTTGGGGTTGCCCTTGCGGTCAAGCTTAGGGTTGCGATGAAGACATCCTCACATTTTATCTATTTATCCATGCATTCTACTACGTGTCAACAGTTATCATGTCTCTACCTCTCAGTCATATTCTCACTACTTTGCCTATTAGTTAGGAGTAGGAGTAGTTTATAGTTTACAACCCCCATCATTCTTCTATTTATCCTCCACAAACACATCACCGCATACCATTTAGCTACAAGTCCCTGCGTACGACCTCGGATCACCCGAGAAACTTGTGTTCTCGTTATACTTGGCGAGAGTGTAAGAAAACTTGTGACAGGAACGCATGGTCATTGCATATGAGATCAACGCATACATTCCATTCTAACGCATGACCACCGACGCATGAGAACCAACGCATAACCTAAGACATGCATCGCATATTGCGTTCTCCTAATTTTAGTCATTAACAACCCTTTGAACTAATGTGCGACACAAGCGGTTATGCGATGGGGGCAGTGCTGGCACAAAAGAAGAAAATAATGCTACACCCCATCGAATATGCAAGTAAAACATTGAACCCTGCTTAAACAAATTACACTACCACAAAAAAAGAATTTCTTGCAGTGATATTTGCATTGGAAAAATCCAGAGCTTACTTGCTGGGAACTAAAGTAATCATTCATACTGACCACTCGACGATAAAATATTTGATGACAAAGAAAGATGTGAAGCCGAGATTGATTTGATGGGTTCTCCTCCTTCAAGAATTCAACATGGAAATCATTCATCGCAAGGGGACAGAGAACCAAGTTGCAGACCATTTATCCAGATTAGAAAATCTAGAAGTTGACCGCAACCAGTCAGAGGTGAACGCAACTTTCCCAGACGAACAACTATTTAAAATTGAAGAATTACCATGGTATGCGGACGTGGTCAATTTTCTTTCGAACAATTCCTTGAGGATTACACAGCCCACCGAAAGAGGCGGGTCAGACATGAATGTAAGTCATGTTACTGGGATGAGCCAAATATTTATAAGAGGAGAGCAGACCAGATTTTGCGCCTATGCGTACCAGACGCTGCTCACCAACACATACTATCACAATGCCATGACTTGCCATATAGAGGACACTTTGGAGGCCAACGCACAGCAGCAAAGGTGTTACAAAGTGGTTATTTTTTACCAACATTATTCAAGGATGCAAGAGACTATGCGATGAAATGTGACCGATGCCAATGCACGAGAAACATTTTGTGGAAGAATTCGATGCCCATGAATATCATCTTAGAATTGGAACTATTTGACGTCTGAGGCATAGACCACGTTTCCAAATGGGTGGTCACAAATACATAGACTACGCCTCACAAATACATAGACTACGTTTCCAAATGGGTGGTCACAAATGCATAGACTACGTTTCGAAATGGAAATACATACTATTAGTGCCATACTATTAGTGCCATACTATCAAATGGTCACAAATACATACTATTAGTCGTCGACTATGTTTTCAAATGGGTAGAAGCGGTATCATGCATCACAAGCGATGCAGCGGTAGTCTCCAAGTTCTTGAGAAAGAATATTTTCACTTGTTTTGGCACTCCACGTGCCATAATAAGTGATGAAGGCTTTCACTTTGTTAATCACATCATCAACAAACTGCTGCTCAATTATAATATCCTCCATAAGGTGGCCACCGCATACCATCCACAAACAAATGGTCAAGCTGAAGTGTCTAACAGGGAAATCAAGCTGATATTAGAGAAGGTGGTAAAACCTTAACGAAAAGATTGGGCAATGAAGCTGGATGATACCTTGTGGGCATACAGGACTGCCTATAAGACACCTATAGGCATGTCCCCATATGCGCTGGTGTTCGAAAAGGCATGTCATTTACCGCTTGAGTTGCAGCATAAAGCACTGTAGGCAGTGAAAAAGCTTAATTTTGACTTAAAGGCTGCAAGGGAAGCAAGGAACTTAGTTGGTCGAGCTTGATGAATGAAGGACTCAGGCATATGAGAATGCCAAAATCTACAAGAAGTGCACAAGACGTTGGCATGACAAATAATTATGCGAGAAGAATCTCCAAGTCGGACAAAAGGTCTTACTATTCAATTCTTGGCTACGACTCTTTCCCGGTAAATTAAAATCACAATGGTCTGGTCCTTTCATAATCAGAGAGGTATTCCCGCATGGAGTGGTTGAGTTATCCAATGAGGATGGGACCAACACATTCAAAGTCAATGGGCAAAGAGTCAAAAAAGATATCACGGAGAAGACTTGCACCGCGAGAACACCTACATGTACCTGAGGAATTCTGACTAAAGACGAAGTGGGCAGTCCCTGCACAATCATGCGATTCAATTTCATCAGGGACGAAATTTTTGTGAAGTATCTTTGAAACTTTCAATTCATGAACTTAATTCTACCTCTTTATAGTCATTATCATTTCTTTATCCTTTGCATCTCAATATATATATATATATTTGTTAACTCTGTCTTTTATTTGACCCTCTCAATATTTTCTTTGCAACGATCGTGGTGAACGATTGCGAAGGAGCTACACGAAAGACGTGACTAGTTTATTCAGCCACCGCAATCGTAGAAATAGGCTCGCCGCAAAGAAGGATGCGATCACAAATAATGCGGGCGACAAAGCAAATTTGGGGGTTGTATCTCTCATTGACTTTGTTTATTCCAAATGTTGCACTCTTGCATTTCAGTTTAACTTTGATAATTTTATCATCGCATGATCTTTAGTTGGCGCAATCATTAAACATTGATTAATTTAGTAAGTCACTGCACTGTTTTTCTTTCCCGATTATGATTTCAATGATGAAACGCATGCCTCTATTTTTCATCACATGCACTAGAGTCAACTTAATTTTAGGATAGTCAATTCATGAAATATTTCTAGAAGTTAGTGGTCCATCAGCTTTCTTTCAAACTGACTTTTACGAAACCTCCTAAGAGCATCGCATGAATTCTTTCAATCTTTCAGCAATAAGGACATTGTTGCGTTTAAATTTGGGGGAGCGGTATTTATTTTCAACCTTGCTATTTTATGCATTCTAAAAATAAAATCATAACGTTGCGATCGGATCCTACTCATAGTTGGATGTTCGCATGACACCCGTGGGGGCAAGCCAAAACGAAGGTAGGAATCGTGATCACCGCATAAATAAAATGATCGCATCTCCACTGCAAAATGGGCATGAGTTTAGACTGAGAAAGAGCGCCTTGCTTGTAGTTGGATGGCCGTATGACACCTGTGGGGGCAAGCCAAAACGAAGGCTAGGCACTCAAATCAACACAAGGTCATAGAAAAAATATATATCTAAACTATGCAAGGATAAAAATCATTTGAAACACCCCAGTTGAAAAAGTTTTTTTTTAATGAAATAAATCATGCGATGCCCTAGAAACTAGTAAAGTCTTTTTCAAGGTTAAACTTGCGGTCCCTAAATTTTAGAAATATTTTAAGAAGAGACCTGGATAAGAATTAAGGAGATTTTGGTACATAGGATTTGAATAAGGCAGCCTTGAGAAATCTAGGAAAGAAGAAGGCGGTCGACTTTCTAGAGAAAATCTTAAGTTTATGCTTGAGGACAAGCATTGTTTTAAATTTGAGGGTATGATAACGGGCAGAAATGCATGTTATTACAATGCAAAGATATAAAACAATATAGATTTTGACGGTAAAAATATATAAAATTGTGTCCAAAAGCATTAAGTTTAAAACATTGTGATCGCATGCGTCCATCGCATTAAAGCAGTTAATTTATGTATTTTGTACAGAAAAAAGCATTGGTGCAAGGCAGAGTTGCGATCTAAGGAATTCAACGTCCGAGCGCATTAACAGACTGCGATCGCAAGCCTATGCGATCGTATGCGTTCACGAAGATCTGCTCAAGAAGGTGGCTGCATAGAGACGGCACATCAAGGTAAAAGCTTAATAAATCACGATGGGATAGAAAGCTGATGACGGTCGAATCTGAATTTAGTTGACAAGCCGTTAACAACACACTGTAGCAAGTACACTCAACTTTTCAGCGACAATTATTTGGCGCATCAGACAAATAATTAATGACATCCCTTCAGTGCAATCATTTGGGAGAAAAAGCTCTTCACCCTGAAGCTTTATAAATACCGAAGGCCACCTTCATTAAAAGAGTTCGGTTTTATTTCAGCTAAGCCATATACAAAATTCACCATATAGAAGATAGTTAATCTTTGTTCATAGTTTTCTTACACTTAGAAGGCGGAGGCAAGAGAAGAGAGAAGACGCTGGAAGATCATTCCTGGTTAGCTCGAGAGAGTGTCGAGAAGCGTTTAGAATAGAGAGAGGGTTGATTCTTGCGAGAGCAAGAATCTTCTTTGGGGTAGAATAGAGAAAAACAATGTAAAAGCCGTAGGAAACAAGAAATTGCTTTCAGGCTCCCTATCTTTACCTTCCATTGTCATCCTGTATCTTAATTTCATTTAAAAAATGGAACTTGCGTCTCTATATCTGCTCACTCTCTTTACATTACGCATGAGTAACTAAACATTCGAATGGGTTGAGAAGTACTTAGCTAGCATGACCTAAGATCTTCATTGTATGCGATCATCTTGTCTTATGTTGCATCCATCACCCCTTTAGAGCTACTCCAGAGAGAGTCTAAAGAAAGAACCTAGACTTGAGAGAGCTAGGTTAGAATTTAGACTTGAGAAAGCAAGATTAGATCCGCATAAGCAAGAGATAGAGACTTAGAGATAGGTTCTATTTGCTAACATACATCGCATAAACCCTAGAAATAGGTTATGGTAGTATGCGGTTGCCTTGTGTATGCATGTGTCAGTCATCATCGCATAGACAAGAATAGAGGCTTAGACATAAGTCCTATAGACATCATCGCATACATCGCATGCATTCTAAAAACTAGAAGCTATAGCATTTTCATTGAGAGATGACTTGTTGTTGTATGTATGTAGCATGAGCACATAACGTGAATGCAATCTTAGGAAGTGTTAGCTAAAACCCTTCCCAACCCGTTCCCTTGCATACTCATTGTACTTTTTTGTTATTAGCTCTTTTCTCAATTCCTCCACATAGAATCTATACATTAAACAAACATACCAACCAACGCATTGTTTTATTTCTCATCTCAAAGTTATCAGAAATCACCATCGCATATTGTCTCCATAGTCCCTGTGTTCGACCCTGGGCTTACCAGGCAACCTAGTATAATTTATACTTGGATTTTTCTAGGAAAACTTGCATGCACAATGCATACTCCACCATCACAATATACACCATTATTTCATCGCATACCACGCATCAAGTTTTTGACAATTCCAAATGAATATTTTGGAAGAGGCTCAGTTTGTTCTTGGGATTTAGATCTTTCGAGAATGAAAGAACAAAATGCTAGCACTGTCTCAAGCATCGTACATTAACAAGATGTTGATCAAGTACTCGATGTAGAACTCCAAGAGGGGCCTATTGCCTTTTCGGCATGGAGTTACATTGTCTAAGGAATATTGTCCTAAGAAAGCTCAAGAGGTTGAGGAAATGAGACAGGTCCCCTATGCATCTGTCGTTGGCTGTTTGATGTACGCAATGTTATGTACTAGACGTGACATCTACTACGTTGTGGAGTTAATCAGTAAATATTAGTCTAATCCAGAATAGGGTCACTGGCCAACCATCAAGAACATCCTTAAGTATCTTTGGAGAACGAAGGACTACATGCTTGTGTATGGTTCTAAGGATTTGATCTTTACAGGATACACAGACTCTGATTTTCAGACTGATAAGAATTCTCGGAAATCCACTTCAGGGTCAATGTTCACTCTTAAAGGAGGAGCTAGCAACACAGTATGTTCTAGCAATGCACTAACATCAAGAAATGGCTAGCAACGTAGTTCCAAATGAATGATTTGGGAAATGCGCAGTATGTTCTCGAGATTTAGATTATTTAGAACCACAAGAATAGAACACTAGCCATGTCTCAAGCAACTTATATAGACAAAATGTTGTCTAGGTATAAGATGCAGAATTCCAAAAGAGGTCTGTTACCTTATAGATATGGAATTCATTTGTCAAAGGATCAATGTCCTAAGACACCTCAAAAGGTTGAGGATATGAGATGCATTCCCTATGATTCTGCAGTAGGGAACCTGATGTATGCAATGTTATGTACTAGACTTGACATATGCTACGCAGTAGGGATAGTCAGTAGGTATCAGTCCAATCCTAGATATTATCATTGGACTGCCATTAAGAATATCCTCAAGTATCTTAGGAGAACAAGGAACTACATGCTTGTGTATGATACTAAGGATTTGATCCTTACTGGATACACTGACTCTGATTTTCAAACCGATAAAGATGCTAGAAAGTCTACATCTGGATTAGTGTTCACTCTTAATGGAGGAGAAGTAGTGTGGAGAAGTGTAAAACAAACCTGTATAGCTGACTCCACAATGGAAGTTGAATATGTAGCTGCTTGCGAAGCAGCAAAGGAAGTAGTATAGTTGAGGAAATTCTTGACAGATTTGGAAGTCGTTCCAAATATGCATCTGCCTATCACCGTATATTGTGATAATAGTGGTGCGGTTGCAAATTCAACAGAACCAAGAAGCCACAAGCGCGACAAGCATATTGAGCATAAATACCATCTGATCTTGGAGATTGTACATCATGGAGACGTTGTAGTAACCAAGATATCTTCTGAGCAAAACATTGCTGATCCTTTTACAAAGGCCCTCACGACTAAATTATGTGAAGGTCACCTACAGAGTTTAGGTCTATGAAGATTGTAAACTAGGACAAGTAGGAGAACTTTTGGGTATATGCCCTAGTTTATTGTATTCATATGTTTATTGTACTCATATGTTTCTCACTTAAATTCAACATTGTGATACTCCACTAGGAGTTTTAGTCCAAGTGGGAGTTTGTTGGATTTTATGTCCTAAAACTCGTAGTTTGTAAATTAATAAACATATTCTGTTTTGTTTTTTCGATAAAGTTGTTATTGAAATTGTAATCTTGAATCCAATAAACTATGGTTCTGAGGCTACTTAATGTAGTTTGAACTTTATGTAGTGACATAAATGTGGATCAAGTTCAAATATATAGCCAAAATGGTCTATAGTATATCAATGAGGTTGGGCGCCTTATTCTGGGGACACTATGGATGCGGCCCACTTTGTAGTTAGTACAAACGATGTGATCCTGAATCGTTCATATAGAGATATGTGAGTGGGGGCATCCTATGCAATGAGTTTGCATAAGACTGAACCATGAAATAGTCACTTTTTACGTTCTAAATGCCGTTTTATGTATAAAATTGACTATTTCGTTAATTGATGACCTAGGTAACTTAATCTTAATCCTGAGCTAACTATGAACTCCTGTTCACTTGGAATTATCCTTAGATCTGCATAGGAGAGGGCAGCTCATCATCGCTGGCCCAATAAGCCTCCCATTTCAGGGGTAAGATCAGATGGATAGCTGGGAACATAGGGTGCAAGACGAAATTCATTCCTACCCGTTATAGGGATAGTAGATAGGTTGTTCCCTTTAGTACTAAATCCAGGTCTTGAATAATGGGCCGCACCGTCTCCTTGGCCCGAGAGGGATTCGGTTTATAGGTTGGATCTTAAACCAATTGTTCATTAGAGGATCAGTGGAACTTAAGGAATAAGATGTAGTATCAGGGGTAAAACAGTTTTTATGACCCAACCGAGATTACGAACAACCTGTGAAGGATTAGCTTACTAATCATGGTTATATCAAATGGACACAAATATATCTATAGTGAGGGGAGTGCAACTACGGGACTATAGTGGAATGACCCGTTAGTTAATGAATGTTGATTAGCTCCGTCTAAAGAGTTTAGCCAACTAATCTCGGATCGTTGGAGCCCATGATCTATAGGTTCATTACGTTCCCCTACTAGCTCATATGGAATAAACTTAGAACAGTATGATAGAATAATTCGAATTGTTGGAATTAGGTGAAGAGAGAGAAATCGACAAGTATATGTGATATAGTGGTCAGATTTTCAGTTTAGAGATACAGCTTTAATATTTAAATGTGATTTAAATATCAAGAATATGAATACGTTCATATTCGAAAACCAAAAAATAATGGAAATGGTCAAAGATGTAAAAAGTCAAAGAGTTGACTTTTGACTTTGAAAAGTCAAACTTTGACCGACCGTGTATTCAAATGTGATTTGAATCTCGAGAAAATGAATGCGGATTCATGCTCGAGAGGTCAAAATTAGTCAACACTGAAAAAATCATAAAAAGTCAAAATGTTGACTTTTCCGTCAAAGTTTGACTTTGACAAAATGACTATTTTGCCCTTTGACTAAAGTTAGTGGGAAAATCCAAACTTTTGTTGGATAATTCCACTAACAAAATAATGGGCTAGGTGTTGGCTTATAGTTGAGACATTAAGCCCACTTAGATAGTGGATTCTAGGTGTTGGATTTTTATGAATTGATTTCATGCAATTGTTGCATGGCCATTTTCTATAAATATGGGCTTTTGAATTTGGATGAAAAACTTTTGACTTTTTGCCAATTTTAGTTTTCAAAATGTTGCTGGAAAAATAAAAACCCAAACCACAAAATTCCATTTATTTTTCCATCTTTTTCTCTCTCTCGGGTTCTTCCTTCATTGGGTCCCATAACTCGGTGTGAGTCCAGAGGATAGTAGGTCAACTCTAGTGGTGGTCCGAAAGAGTTCGGGTCGAGATTCAGCGAGGAAAACCGCTGTTCGGGAGCTACAAAGGTCTATCCCATCCCTTTTATTTTCCGCTGCATATGTCTCATGTTCCATTAAAAGCCAGGTGACATCCATTCGCAATCTAGAATTACAGATGGGCCAGATTGCGAGCAAGCTAAAGAACAAACCGCAAGGCCCCTGACGAGTTCAACAGAACTCCCACGTAACCTGGGGAGATCAGGTAAAGAGCAATGTCAAGCTGTGACATTGTGGAATGGAAAAACTGTGGAGGGAGAAAGAAAGGAGCCTAGCCGAACTGCTCCCATTGCGTCGGAACCTGAGATTGTGGTGACTCCAGAAGAAGAAGGAGAAAAAGAAGCGATAGAGCCAGAAGTTGCTGTAAAACCCGAACCCTAATTACTTCAGGTAAGAGTAAGTAATGTGATGTCTTCTAATGAGCTAAATGAAGCCATGTCTTAGGAAGGGAAGAAGATGTAAGCAAGAAGAAATAGGCTTTTGGGTAGCTAAGTGTAAGAGTAGGACAAAACTCGGCTAGGCTATGGAAGGTCATGCTTGATGGTGGAATGCATAATAAGCATATGAATGAGACCATGCCATCTAATGAGGTATGGTGCTGAAGTAATATTGTGAGTGAAGTTAGCAAAAGGAAATTTGCTAAATCCTAGCCCTTCATCAGCAATAGTGGGCCAGGTGGCATAAGGAGGGTTCATGCTAGATTTTGGGCAGTAATATAAGCAAGAAGGTCGAGTTCATTGGGTCGGTTTGGACAAACTACTTAGGCTATTTGTATAATTCTAGTGGCATTCGAAAGCTCTGTGTGTCTATTTTCTGTGGCTGAGCTGCTGAAAGGAAAACTCGCCCGAATAAGGCCGGAGGAGCAAAATAAAGACGAAGGGTTCATTTCTCGGGTGAATCTAGGCCATCGGTGAAGAATTGAAGCTCCAGGACGAATTACGAAGCGTTTTGAGCTAAAAATTTGAGGAAATATTGTTAACTCAGTTATAAAAAACCTTGTAGAATGAAACTTTTTAATATGAGACCTGAAATCGAGTTATATAATTTTGAAGTTTGAACTGAAAATTGTTGAACAAGCAGGCAGCTGCTTGAATTGGGGCCAATGATAAAGTTTTGAATCTCCAGATTAAACGACGAAGAATTTTGAGCTAAAATTTTAAGGTAATGTTGCTAACTCAATTCTAATCATGTTTGTAGGAGTTTCTTCAAAAGAGGGCTGGATTTTGAGTTATGAATTTTTGAAATTGTAATAGAGAAGCTATGCATAAGCAGATAGCTGCTTGGGAAGAACAAGCAAACAACTCATATGGAGAAAGAGGATCTCACTAATTTTTTGCTGATGATCTCGCTAATGAAGGAAATATGGCTAATTTTGTTATGAGGATCTCGCTCTAGAAGGGAATCTCGCTAGAAATTGGGCTGAATCTCGCTAGTAAGGTTAGTATCGCTAGGATGATAGTTTATCAAGAAAAGCTTGATCTCGCTCATGAGAAGGATCTCGCTCATGAGGAGGATATCGCTAGTAAAGCTGTCTTTGTTGATGAAAGTTCCTTTAGTAAATGAAGTATTTGAGGTATTTTGCTAAGAATTATGAGTAGTTTAACCGGGAATTATGTCCTCTTAGGCGAAGAAGAGCTAGGAGAGGCGTGTAACCCGTTAAGAGGCCAACAAACTGTGAGTGACTTGTGTGATGACTTACTGTTTTAATGATTTAGAAACTATGATTTCTTGAAGATATTTCCCATGCTAAGTGTTTAAATGGATTGCCAAGCAACATATTTGTGAAACTATTTCTCATGTTAAGTAAAGCATGTTTTCCATGGAATTGACATGATTTAGTTAGGTTATCTTGTCAAAATACTATCAGTATGTTTAAGTAACTCCATTTTTATGATGAACCAGTATGATGGATGAACTAGTATGATGATTTGAGCACTAAGCCTTAGTGTTTAACTAAATATTTATGATGGATACTGAAGGACAATGAGAAGGTATCCTAAGGATACTGAAGGACAATGAGAAGGTATCCTAGTCAAGTACCTAAGGTATTACGGTACTCAGTTATAACCACGTGCACGTAGGTAATACGACGTCGAGGGATTGAGCAAAAGGGTTCTCCACAACCAAGGTTGACATTGAGGGTTAGATCTAATAGTTCACTCTCAAATAAGGATAAGGGCAGTCATATCTTCTCCTAGGCTAGAAGGATAGTTTGGAATTGCTAATTCTTATGAATGTTTATCAACGCATGATGTTAAAAATATATGAGTTTTCCAAGTATGTTTTTCATATCTAACGCATGCTAATAGTTTTTACAAGCTGGTTCAACATGATTTAAGTCAACTTATTTTACAAAGTATGAAGCATACGTTAGGGTTAAAGCTAAGGTTGAATGAAGCTTGATGTACTATGTTTTAAATACCTAAGATTGTCAAAGTACATGCGTTGGTATTCCTAAACATAATGAAAAGGGATACTGGAGGTAGGGAAGGTATCCTAAAGAGTTTTCTATGCTATATTCGAGAACTTGATAGCTTAAGTGAGTCAGATACTGAAGGTAAGGAAGGTATTTGAATGAATGTAACTAAGGTCTTGACGGTACATAGAAAACTCCAT
This sequence comes from Benincasa hispida, assembly GCF_027475165.1. Classification (NCBI taxonomy): domain Eukaryota; kingdom Viridiplantae; phylum Streptophyta; class Magnoliopsida; order Cucurbitales; family Cucurbitaceae; genus Benincasa; species Benincasa hispida. The sequence goes on along the minus strand of NC_143484.1, from coordinate 5,070,225 downwards.
GTGCCGTAGGTTGTCAGAATAAGAGGCCGAAGTATGGGTCTCTTTGCCGGTAACAGACGTTGGGAGCTAGAGCGATGTATGCTCGTTCTCAACTAAGGAATAATGATGTTTAATGGTGGTTTAAAGGTTTTATGTACACGTTTGATTGGTATACTTTAGTTTCAGTATTATGGTTTCAAGCTTCCGGTTTTGAGCATGAGATTTATATTTTTATTAAGTCACTCACTGGGCTTCTAGCTCATGTTTTCAAATGTTTTCTTTCAAGTAGCGGTCAGTTCTCAAAAGACTATACTATTGCTGCTCTGCCACTCAAAGAAACAGGTTGAAGGAAGCGTAATTAAAGACCTATGTTAGTTAGTACACATGTGTCTGTCTAGTGACTAGTATACTAGATGGGGCTCACTAAGTTGTAATATTCATGTATGAACAATGTTGTGAAACCCTGTAATGTAAATGTGTAAAGTTCTGAGTTAATATGCTGGTATATTGATGATATGTATGTATTCAGGGTTTGAGTAAAGGTGAACAGGATAGTTAGGCGGTAAGTGCCAGCAAAAGGGTTGGTAACTGCTGCAGTCACCATTCTATCCAAGTTCAGAGGGTAATCTGGGGTGGGATGTGACAGTTGCATCCACCTCAATGCCAACAGAAAAGGGGACCATGAGAGTACAATTGCCACCTTTCCTGTAGAAACTCAGAAAGAAAAAGAATGATGAGGTATAGTACCAACGCTTCTTGACTATGTTAAAACAACACATTAATATTCCATTCAGTGAAGCGATTGAGGAAATGCCCATGTACGCGAAGTTTCTGAACGATATGGTAACCAAGAAAAGGGGCACTGGTGAGTTCGCCATGGTGGATTTAATGCAGAGTTCGTAATCAATAATTCCACCAAAGATGAGTAATTCTGGGAGCTTTACTATACCTTGCTCCATTGAAGGACTGTACATTGGGCAAGAATTGTGTGACCTTGGAGCCAACATCAACTTTATGCCTCTATTGATCTTTAAGCAGTTGAATGTGGGGCAACTTGCACCCACAACCGTGACTCTCCAACTTGCAGATAGATCTCTGGTGCATCCAGAGGGGAAGGTGAAGGATATGCTTGTTACCATCTACAAATTTATATTACCAGCCACTTCATCATCTTAGATTACGAAGCCGACAAAGATGTGCCTAATAACTTGTAGAAATATAAATTATTTATATTGTTTTATTTAGATATTGTGGCCAAAAGAGAGGAAAGTTGCGTCATTTGTATAGAAATTGGCTAAGAAATACAATAATTACAAATTATCGCAAATACACCCACTAAGACCATCAAGATGGAAGAAAATGATATTTCAAGTCTGTTTTGCAGGAAACCAAGTCACCGTATGCGCTCATGGCTCAAGAGAGAAAGATTAACACATCTACGTCACATTATGCCCATCAGTCAGGAATGAATAGACGATCAACGCAATGACGGCGCAATGTGACAGTCGATCCAGAGCTAAGCTTCAACCGCATGCAATAATAAAAACAACACCGCATGCGAACACATGATCGAAAGATGGAAATGAGCAACACAAACGCGGAGGATTGTGACACATGTACAACTAACCGTTGCGCATATTCGATGGACTGATTGCATAACAGAAGGAATATTTATTCCATCATTTTCGAACTTTCCATAACAATAAAGTGGGGATCACAAGTTAGAGAGTCAAAGCCTTTAGCCTATAAATACCCTTAAAGAATTCACTAAAAGATATACTTGATACGGAGTATAATTGATACGAGGCTATTGAGAGAGAGCTGATCTGAGTGCTGATCGGAAGAAATCTGGGAAGAGAAGAGACAAGGCCTTGAGGTGAGTCTCAGTGCAATTCTGCCAAATCCTCGCCGAGAAGCTTTGTACTTAGATCCCTTCTACTAGTTGAGTAAGCCTGAGAAGGAAGCTCATCCTTCCATTCACTCCATCAATGCCAGCAAGCGATTCTCCATTCCAGATCTGTGCCAAGGCATTGGTGCTTATTTGTATTTGTTTCTAACTCTCATTCATCAATTGTATTTCATCTTCTTAATCTCTTCATTCACAACGATGTATCAGACGCTAAATAGTATTATTGAATGTCTCGATCATTTCCATTTACACTTCTCTATCTATATCCGTTCCTCCATAAATCATTTTCTCCATGATTTTTTCTTAATCCCTTGGTGATTAATATGAATTAAACAAGTAACTTAATATGTGTTAAAGAAATAAAAATGTTTAGCTAAAGCATGCTAAACGACATCTTCACCTGTGAGAGCAGAAGTGAAGATGCCATTCTGATATGTCGAGAGAAGGTTAGAAAATTGCGTTAACTAAAGCAAGAAGTACTTCTAGACGTGGAAGCAACCTTGCATTCATTACGTTTGTCCTTGTTTCACAACAGAAATGTGGGAACGCGGCTGATCACCGAGAGGTGTACGCCAAGGGAAACGCGGAACCGTACTTATGCCTTTAACGCAATTAAGGAACTTACGATGTTTGTACTAATTATCTTTTCTCTTTCTGTTCCACACATAAGACTTGCCACCATATTACACGATCTTTGTATAATCTTCACAGTCAGTCTCACCCTGAGTATCTTGTATCATGAAACCTGCATCTTGTATCATTATAGCTTAGGTTTATTTTATCGCATATTACTTTTATCGCAATTTACTTTATTAACGCATTTTTATCGCTTATCTTTATTTTATTGCACAATCTACTTTATCGCATGTACAAACAACACCTTTATTAATTTGAAAAACCCCTGGTCGCATATATCACAAATATAACACAATAACCTAAAACAATCCCTGTGTTCGACCTTGGATCACACCGAGAAACTTGCGGTGAAATTATACTTGGTTTCAATGCAAGGAAACTTGTGACAATGCACAGCATACTACAAGAACATTCATTAATAACACATATTTAGAAGTAGTATCGCATATCATCGCATAAAATTTATGTCTTCAAGTTTATGGCATGGACACATAGCTTGGAATTAATTTTTGCGTGTCAAGTTTATGGCGCCGTTGTTGGGGATTGGTTAACGGCTTATTGTTTGAGTATATTTGTGGTATTTTGCAGGACAGATCTCCTTGTACTGGCTGTTCAACGCGAAGAGCAGTCTGACGGCTTAGGAGTGCTGGAGTGATCCAGAGATTCTAAGTGGACCCAGAGAACAGGTGTATTATTCGCGTAAAAGTACATCAGGGCCGAATCAAGTGGTGAAGAAGTATGACTAATAATAACGAGGCTCCCACAGGGAATCAAAGGGAGAATTGGCCAGTGCAAGATTCCATATTTCTTGCTGCCGACCGCAACGTTCCAATGAGAGATTATGCGGCACCAGATTTCTACAACTTCTTGTTGACTGGCTTTTAGATAGGTAAGGATGTATGATGTTTTATGCTCATGATGATGCGATATTACTTCTGAATATGCATTAATTATGAATGTTCATGTAGTATGCCATGCGCTGTCACAAGTTTCCTTATGATGGAATCAAGTGTAATTCCACCCCAAGTTTCTCGGTGTGATCCGAGGTTTAACACGGGGACTGGTTTAGGTTATTGTGGTATGTTCATGATATATGCGACCAGGTTTTCAATCTCCAAAAGTGTGTGTGTACAGGTATATAAATTGCAATAAAATAAAGTAAAGTAGTAAATATGCGATAATAAAATAAAAATACAGTAAACCTAAGCTAGATGATACAAGATACAGGCTTCATGTACAAGATGCTGGGGTGAAGGCTGGCTGTGAGAGATGTGCAAAGATGTGGGATGCGGCGGCAAGTCTTATGAATAGAATAGAAAGAGAAAGACAAATAATATAAACAACGCAAGTTCTTAATCGCATTGAAGCTACAAATACTGTTCCACTCTTTTCTTGGCGTACACCTCTTGGTGATCGGCCGCGCTCCCACATGTCTGTGGTGAAACAGAGACTAACATAATGAACACAAGGTTGCTTCCATGTCTGGAAGTACTACTCACTTTAGTTAACGGATTCTTCTAACCCTCTCTCGATAGATCAGAATGGCATCTTCACTTCTGCTCTCACAGGTGAAGATGTCGTCTAGCATGCCTTAGCTAAACACATTTTATATCTTTAACATAAATTAAGTTCTTGGTTAATTCATATTGCTTATCAGGGAATTAAGAAAACATCATGAAGAAAGTGATTGACGGGTGAACGGAAATAGACAAAAAATGGTAAATGAAAGCTATCGAAACATTTAATATCTCTATTAAGCATTTGATACATGGTGTGTGAATGAAGAGATAAAGAACAGTGAAGTACAACGATGAAAGAGATAGACAAAAACAAACAAGTGCCAATGTCTTAGCACTAATTCGATGAAGATTCGCTTGCCAGATAGGATGGTTTTTATGGCAGGAAGAGCTTACCTCTCAGGGTTGCTCCACCGATAGCATGGATCTTTGCACAGAGCTTTCAATCGGGTGTTTGGCAGATTAGATCTGAGATTCACCTCTTGGCCTTATCTCGTCTTCTTCCCAGATTTCGTCTCTTAAGCATTCAGCTCAGCCTTTTCTCCCAACAATTTTGCAGCACTTACCCCATATCCAGTAGCATATTTTTTCTCTGAAATCAATGGGGTATTTATAGGTGCAGATCTTTAACTCCGGCCTTGTGGTCCTCTCTTGATAGTTATGGTAATTCCGAAGATGGAGGGATATTATTCCTTCTGTTATGCAATCAGACCGTCGATTCTACACAACCGTTAGTTGTACACGTGTCTCAATCCTCCGCTTTTGCGTTGCTCAACTACTTCTTCCAATCATGGGTTCGCATGCAGTGTTGTTTTTATTATCGCATGCGGTTGAAACATAGCTCTGGATAGACTGTCGCATTGCGTCGTCATTGTAGTAATTGTCTCTTCATTGTTGGTTGACGGGCGCATTGTGACAGAGATACGTTGATTAATTTCTCATGAGCCTTTAGCGCAAGCGGTGACTTGGTCTCCTACAAAACAAAGTAAAATTAGGTTTGTCTTCCATCTTTATGGTGTTAGTGGGTGTAACTACGATCATTTATAATTATTGTAATACTAGGCTAATTTTCATACAATCGAGGCATATTTGCTAATTTTTGGCCGCAATATCTAGATAAGGTGGCATAACTAACTTGTATTTCTACAAGTTATCACACCCCCAAATTTAGATATATGCTTGTCCTCAAGCATATCTTCTATTAAGGCAATCATGCTCAATTCCTATCCTCTATTTTTGCGACAATTGGTTGCTCCGAATGCTACACTTAGGCACATTACTTGACATCACAATTTCCTTCTATCCTTGCTAATTCTTAGCAAACCCTACTTTATTCTTCTATATGACAAAATTCTGCTCAAAGATGCTTTTCTAGTTTTCAAAATAGAATGTTTACCTCTTCTTTGTCCGTTGTATCTATCTGCGGTGGGCAAAAATTTGTGTCATTTCTTTATTTAGAGACTGTGGTCATGGTTACACTCTTTGTTTTGGCTTATCCCCACGGGTGTCATGCGGACATCCAACTACGGTCGTGTGCCAATTTAAACTTCAATTCATGAGGATCAGAGGAGTTGTCTCTTGCATTTTTATTTTTTATTTTTTATTTTTATACCGTGTTGATTCTGGAAACCCACCTTCGTTTTGGCTTGCTCCTACGGGTGTCATACGAACATCCAACTACGAGCAGGCTCTTTTCACAACTAAACTCTTATCAGGTTGGGAATATTTTTAAGGGTTTTCCCTTATGCTAACATTGGAGTTTTTGCGTTGTTTTTTTTTTTAAAATGAAAATGGACACATTTTCTTAACTACAACATAATCTTGATCTTATCTGCTCAGACCTTCCCCACCCCCAAATTTAAAGATGAGCAAGATCCTCATTGCATTGTTTGGAGAGACTAGACAAACACTTAGAAGAAAATTTCAAAAAGATGGTTTGAGCAGAACTTTGAAAGATAAAAGGTAAAGTACTGCTAAACTAAGAATTAACTAAGTGTTAGTCAGAATTTACTAAGTATGAAAAATGTTTCTAAGTGGAAACATATATTACATCATCGCAACGCAATGAAGATCATAAAAATAAGAGATTAAGAACATTATAAAAATTGACAAAGGAAGATACAGAAAAAGGCACTGGCAAAAAGTGGAGTGAATATATACTCTGATTGTATTGACTATTAACAAGTATACAAATAAATTACAAATGAATTTTGTATTACAAAATTTTCTATTGCCTGTACAAGAGTCAAAGAATTTTGATTACTTTACAAATAATTAAAGAATTGAATACAATTAAAGAATGGCCACATATAAAAAAAATCGTATTGGAAGAAAGTGTAAATATTAAGATTGAGGAGCAGGGGGATCCGGCGGATTTTGAGGTGGTACAGGAGGCGCATCTTCAAAATTTAAGTACTGCCGGAGATGTAGAGGCATCATTGGACCATGAAGATATGCGGTAAGAAAGTTGAAGTACTCTTGATTACGCTCCGCAATCATTCTCTGGTGCATATGGACTTTATAAATGTTGCGCTGCATGTTGATCAGCGCCTCTCTTGAGGTGGTGACACTGCGTTGAATCTCATCAATGCACTCCATTACTACCTCAAATCATTGGTTGAAGAGGTGTTGTTGTTGAGAGAAGAGTTATTGTTGTTGGGAGAAGAGAGATCTCATTTCTGCTAACTCAGCAACCATGGCGGTGATGGAGGGTTATGCCTGCGATGTCTCGCCAGCATCGTTTTGGGGTTGGGCAGAGGTGCCTTCACCCAAATCGTGTGGGTCATCAACTTGTGGAGGTGGAATGGCGGATTGCGGTGATGATGCTAATGGTGAAGGTGGGGCTGCTAGGTAAACTGGAGAGTTGAGGACAAGAAGAAGGTTTGTTAAATTCTCGTGTAAGGGAGAAGAGGGTTGCGCTGGTAGGCTTGGTGGGCTTGGAGGCCAGATGACTAAGGAAAGAGGGTCCATGGGTGTCGAATTTTATGTTGGTGAATCCTGGACCTTCTCTTTTCCCTTATCCTCTCTTCGTCTTCTTTTTGGTCTGGGTTCCAGCGGCACATTCAAATCGATCGCCAGCCTCTTTACTGGCAGCTCGGGGAGTGTGGAGAATCCTTGAGGAGCATCCTTAGGATTTTTATGTTGATGAGGCCATGGACTTCTGGCATGGGCTCCTTATCAACACCTACACCCATAGACAGGCATAAACTTGAAATGATCTACGAGAAGAAGTACTACCCCCGTATATGCCCCACCAATGCTCTGATCTGCCCCGCGATCAACTGCCCCACATCGATAGGAATGTCTGGGCTATGCAGTACGCGAACATGACCCGATCCCTTGATACAGTTCTATCGTGCATCGTTGGGATCAGTCGCTTCTTGGCCAAAAAAACCTAGAACCTTCCCTCTTGTAGCAAGGACTTGGATTCTAAGGTATGGATGCCTTTAGGTGAGACCGACCACTTCGTGCCCGGTTGCGTCAGTATCTTTAACACGTCCTCCATCTTCTCTTCTGTGGGATCATCAATAATTTTGTTCCCTGGCGCATCAGGGTTGTCCTTCATTTGATAAATTTCGTTGATGTCCCTTGTGTTGAAAGATACTGTCTCCCTCTTAAAGGTCACCGCATCCCTATTTTCGTCCAGGCGTCTGGGTAAAAGCTTTGTAATACTTGAGGCACTATGATGGATGGGCACTGACAGAATGTGTCCCACCCATGCTCCACAATTACGCTCGTGATGAGGTCAGGTAGTGGAGTCAGCGCAGGGTAGAAGCCCATCTCGATCAACATATCATCGTTCTCCTTTTTCTTTGATGATCGCTTCTTGGCCACCGCGGTTTCGCTGCTTTCTGTTACATCCTTGCCTTTTGCCAATGCAAGGCGGGTTGCTTGTCGTTCTCTCTTTTCCCGCTCTCTGCGTTGCTCTTCTTTCTCGTGCTCGGTGAGCTCTTTGCCCTTGCTCTTATATAAGCGCTTCTTATTGGCTTCGTGCTTCCTCCTCTTCTCCTCCAAAAACAATCTGTCCTCTTCTTCCTTCTTCCTTCTCTTTTCTTCCTCTTCTTTTCTTTCTTCTCTTGCAAACTCTTCTTCGAATTACTCAGAGGCCAGCAATAGGAGTTGTTCCTCCTTGCGCTTTCGGATCCCTTCAAGTCTGGCAAGCTCATTGTTGCATCGCATTTCTTCAAACTCCAATCTTCTTCTTCTATCCCCCTCTGTGATGATGAGCTTGCCCCTCTCCATCTTTTCTTGCTTCTCCTCCTCTTCTTTTCTTTTCCACTCCTTCTCTTCCAATGCCAAAATTAATCTTTGAGGGTCAATTGTGGACCCTTGCGGCGCATTTTCCCTGCGATGCCGCATTAGGGGGGTTCTCTCAGTTTCTTCTCCTTCATCCATCGCAACTATTTGCATTGCTTCAGGTTGCGCCGATTCCATCAACTATGTCGTTTCCCCCTATCCTCCCTTACGAAGGTTGATTCTGCATCAGGGCTTGCAGCCCTTCGTTTCACTTCTTCTTCTTCTCTCAGGCACCTCTTCTCACGTCGGCGCAATCTTCTATCCTCTTTCTCCTTCTTCTTCCTTTCCTTCTTGGCCTCTTCATCTTCATCATTTTTGCTCTTTGTTCTTTCTTGCCTTGCAATGATGTGAAGACTCTGCCTCTCTAGCCTTCTTTCCCTTCTTCTTCTTCTTCTTATATTCCTTCTCAGCCTCTTCTGGCCGCTTCTCTCTCTTCTTATCTTTCTTCTCGACCTCTTCTGGCCGCGCATCCCTTGCAACCTCCTCCATCGCAATGTCAGGGGTCACTAATGCAACCTTCGTTTCCTTGGCCTCCTCGACTGCGATCTCTTCTTCTTCTCTTCTTGGAGGTTCGTCATAAATTTATGCGATGATAGTTGGACCAAAACATCATTCTCCTTTTCTTATTCTTCTTCAACCACCTCTTCTTCCACCATCACTACTCCATCCTTCAATGGTTCATCAGCCACTACTGCCACCTCCTTCTCCATAGGCAGTGGTTGGTTTACAACCCCTGCCTCGGGCAGCTTACCTCCTTGCTTCAAGGTACTTAGGATGTTGCCAAACACCTCCGTATCATCTCGTATCTTCCTTTCGCTTTCAGTGGAGACGATAGGTGTTGGCGTAGGCATGCTCTCGGTGCTTCCACCTCTCTTAAACATAGGGGGCCTACCGGCTAAAGGATTTCTCCAATCTCTTCAGGCGAGTCTGGGGACAGTGTGGGCTTGGGCGGCAAGCTTGCAACTGACAGCCAGGAATGCTGACTCTCGCATGGCTACTTGATCAACGGTGGAAGGTGAAGCGGATTGGTTTGGGGTTTGGTCAGCCATGGATACGTGCTTGGAAAAGTCTGGTAAAAACTCGAGTTACTGGGGAGAAAGAAAGGTTTGGAATGCAAGACGCTTAGGGTTTCTGTTTGCCAAAGTGAGGTAAAGGGTTTCCAATGAAGGAGGAGGTCGTATTTATAGGTTGGGCCGTGGTGGGGCCCAGTGCGATCTTTGCGATGACTGGCTTTGAGTAGCTTAACAGGCGCGTCGTTTGAGCTCCCTCATTTATGGAATTTCAGAAAAAGTGTCCTTTCATCTGCCAACTTATAATTGCTTGGGGATATGAATCGATTGGACTTCTTCCCAAATTGCCAAACAAATTTTTCTTTAATATTTTATTTGAATGGATGCATGAACAAGAATAACGCATTGTGCTCTCCAACGCAACTGTATCTTTGCAGAGGACGGACAACAGCGCATATGTCCCCACAAAACACCCCTTAACTAAAGCATTTCTAGAGGATACCTCAACATAGTGCATTTGGCTAAGGACGGGCAAAGGACACATGCGAGCACAACACACCCCTCAACTCAATCAAGTTGAGTTAGGTGAACGCAAAGAATTCCTAATTGGTTTGGGATGCGTCCATTGTCGTCTTGCTTTTTTGTTGTTAATTGTTTTATTATTTTTATTTTACAATTTTCATCAGTCCAAGGCTGTGTCTTGTGGCAATAAATTTTCCTTTATTACTCAATCATTCACCATTTAAAGCACAACGCATTAATTACAAAAAAAAAAGTCAGAGAATTAAAGACGAGAGAAAATTAAATGCAGAGAAGTGAATGAGCAAATAAATTCATAGAGTCAAAATTGAATTAAATGAAGAATTTAAGACAGAATTCAGAATTTAAAGAGACAGAAATTTAATAAAGCATTAAACATAGTATTGAGATATGGACCGAAAATTGCGTTGTTCTGGGTGACCGCAATCCACATCTCCGTAGGCGGTCAGGCTTGCCTACTCAATGTCTTAAAGACATTGCTCCTTCCCTGTAGATCCCGAGGCTTCTGAATTGTTGGGCAATGTTCCCGGTGTTCAACTTCTTAGCTCAGAGGCCAGTTGGCCCACTTGGATCTCCAGATTCCTTATAAAAGACGCTTGTGCTTCCATCACTGCATCATTTTTATCCATATACTACTTCAATAGCGTCTCTAACGAGCCTCCCAAGGTGTTAGACGATGATGGTTGCTGGTTCTGCGGTCTTGATTTCCCTTGATTGTGGTGAAAACGGGGATTCCCTTGATGGTTCATTGGCCCCCCTAGGTTGGGATTGTCTCCCCAACCGAAGTTAGGATGGCTTCTCCAACCCAGATTATAGGTGTTGCTGAAGGGGTTGTTCTGGATAGCACACACTTGCTGTTCAATGGACACCCATCAACCGTGAGCCCCTCCACAATTGACGCAGCTAATTGCGGCCACTTGAGCCGATGCAGCGGGTTGCGTTGATTGTGGGGCAATGGCTCATTAGTTAATTGCCATTGATTGAAGGATCGAGGTCACCGTGGCCATCTGTGCGGCCAATGTGGTCATTGTCTCCGCAGGGATAATGGCTGTTTCATTTTTCCTTCTATCGGCGCCTCAGCCTCCATATCCATCGTCGATCTAGTCATCCATATTCTGCGAGATACGGTTGAGGATGACTTTGGCCTCCGTGTATGTCTTATCCATAAAACCTTCTTCCGCGGAGGCATCAGCAACAGCCTGCGTTGCTCTGTTCAAGCCATTGTAAAATGTTTCCATCAAGACGCAATCGGGAATCTCGATATGCGGGCAGTTTTCCACCAGTCTCCTGAATCGCACCCAGGCGGTACTCAGGGTTTCATTCTCCTTCTGTTCAAAGTTCAACACATCCTTTCACCGCCTTGCGTTGACAGCGGGTGGGAAGAACTTCTTCATGAAGCGCTCCACCAATTGCTCCTATGAAGTGATCTCATTTGGCTCCAGTGAGTAAGCCCATCTCTTAGCCTCGCCCCTCAAGGTGTAAGGGAACAGATACAATCTTATATTTTCTGGGGTAACGCCAGGTAAGGAAAAATTGTCGCACATATCGACAAAGCTGGTCAGATGGGCATGTGGGTCTTCACCTTGCAGACCCCCGAACTGCCCGGCATTTTGAATCATCTGCAACATGATCGGCTTAATCTTAAAGTGCGCGTTCTCTTCCACTGTCGGCCTCGAGATTCCAGGCAAAAAATCATACAAACTAGGTGCTGTATAATTACGCATCGGGATGTTGTGGTCAGCCGCTAGGAAAACAAGATCCTGAGTCGGTCAAACATCCCTTGGGTTTGCAACTGGCACCGCGTTATCGTTGTTGTCCACCATGCAGGCAACCTTTTTTCGTCGAATTTGGTTCTAACGTACCCTTGCGTGGAAAGTTCGCTCGATCTCAGGGTCAGCTACGAATTCCGGTTCAGCACCAGAACTCATAAACCGTCAGGCTGCTCTCCACGTTGAACAGCCAGTACAATGAGATCTGTCTTGCAAAATACCAAAAACACACTCAAACAATAAACCGTTAACCATGTCCCCGGCAACGGCGCCATAAACTTGCTGACTGGATTTTAGATAGGTAAGGATGTATGATGTTCTATGCTCATGCTGATGCGATACTACTTCTGAATATGCATTATTATGGATGTTCATGTAGTATCGCAAGTTTCCTTACGATGGAACCAAGTGTAATTCCACCGCAAGTTTCTTGGTGTGATTCGAGGTCGAACACGGGGACTGGTTTAGGTTATTGTGGTACGTTCATGATATATGCGACCAGGTTTTCAATCTCTAAAAGTGTATGTGTACAGGTATATAAATTACAATAAAAAATAAAGTAAAGCAGTAAAGATGCGATAATAAAATAAAAATACAGTAAACCTAAGCTAGATGATACAAGATACAGGCATCATGTACAAGATGCTGGGGTCAAAGCTAGCTGTGAGAGATGTGCAAAGATGTGGGATGCTGTAACATCCCGCATTTTTTTTCATTTTTATTAATACTGTAATTTTTCAGTAATTCTATTAGTTGGCAATTCAGTAATTGTCCTTAGCCGGAGGGCATGTTTGGAATTTTGGATTTGAAGTATAAATGTGAGGATTTAAGTGTTGGCGGGGAAATTATTCAAATTATTCAATTTTCAAATTCAATTTGAAAATGTACGGCAGGAATTATTTTTTCTTTGGAAAAGGAAAGGAATTAAATAATATAAAGTGGAATAAGGAAAGGATTTAATTATAATTATACTATTTTCCTTTTATTATTATTTTAAATAAAAAGAAGCGCACCCACCCTTCTCCCTCAGGAAAATCTCTCTCGCTCGAGCGCCCCCTCTGTATTTTTCTTTCTTTTTTTTCTTCTTTCCTTCCTTGCCATCTTCACGCCCACCGCACGAGTCGACCGCCGCCCCTCCCTCCGCCACTCTCGCTTTGGACCACCACCCAGCGTGCCGTTTCTGCCCAGGTCTGAGCCCAGCCATCGGATATGTGTCTCCGCTGCCCCGCTGCCGCCCTCTGTTCAGCGTCCGCCGCCGCCGTCATCTTTGGGTTTCACCGAATCTGGCACTGTTAGGTAAGCCCTTTTGTGAAGCTTTGTGTGGAAGTTCGGGCCCCATTAAGTTTGGAATGAAGGTTAACTTATTCGAATTATTTTTGGGCTTTAAATTTGCATCTAGGAAGTGGTTGGAGTGGCGTTCTAGCGGGTTCAAGATCGTTTTGACAAGTTTTGGTAAGTTTGGCGGTTTCAAAAACCACTTTGTTTTGGTTGTTGTTGCTGTAAAATTGGACTTGGAAACTTAATAATGGTTTATTTTTAGGTTGGCTTTGTTTGCAAAGTTTGGGAGCGAGTTCAGCTTAAACTCCAGCTTTGGGACTTTGATCCAAGATTATTCCATTCAAAGGAGAAGATAAACTTGTTAGTTATTTTGGGCTTAAGTCTGAGGTAAGTTATCTTACCACTGGAACTGCCCACGGCCCAGGCTTTATTTGTATGCTAGCATGATGAGTGTATGTTATGGTAGATGTTGGCATGTTGACTAATAGTATGACCTGAATTAAGTATATTCTGGCACGAGTTCTGTTTTGTTTAAATATACACCTAGGTACTTGATTGTTAGTATGAGGAGGTATGTGTATCCATATGTTAATAACTGATCTGCTGATTTTGAGGCATACTTGTATGTTGTGGAACTATGATGTTAAGGTATACATGAATGTAGTAGAATATGGTGTTGAGGTTTATGTTTATGTGGTAGAGACATGGTATCGAGGATTACATGTATGTCATAGATTTGTATGGTGTTGATTTTTGAACGTTGAGATTGTGTGAATGTCCTCACTGATTAGTTAAATGCTCACCAGTTTTGTGTTTCCTTCGGGATTCACCAGTTTTGTGTTTCCTTCGGGATTCACCAGTTTGTGTTTCCTTCAAGATTCACTAGTTTGTGTTTCCTTCGGGATTCACTAGTTTGTGTCTCCTTCGAGATTCACCAGTTTGTGTCTCCGTCGGGTTTCACCAGTTTGTGTTTTCTACGGGATTCACAAGAGGTAGTGGGCATACTCAACTACACTAGGATAGGACTCAGTCTCTTACCTGTTTCATGTGTTTATGTGCCATAGATGGGTATCTAGAGAACATAGATGCCTAGCCTGACCCAGTGGTGGGGTTACTTACTGAGTATTTCATACTCATTCTTTCTTATGTTGATGTTTTAGGTAAGGGTAGAGATGCACCAGCGATGGCGCAACGGAATTCGTGATCGTGCCTCTAGGGCTAGTTTTTACGCTTCCGCATCATGAAATTTAGAGTCATTATTTTTTCCCGTAATATTTAGTTTTACTATTTGAAACTTATTATGAAGGATTGTTTTTCTTATACTTTTAATAGTCTTTACGAATTATGGGTACCCTATTATTGTTTTAACTATTGCATTTAATAAATGGCTTTTGAACTTCTCTTGTCTATTTAGCATTTATTTCAACATAATTGAGCGACGTTTTAAATCCTATGCATGCATTTATTTTTGTAGCGGCCTAACCTAAGTCCTAAGGGGTCGGGTGGTTACAGTTGATATTAGAGCCCATGTTTTGGGTTCTGTAGACTGACTTACTACGTAAGTCTAGATAGTCCATGTGGCCAGTAACAGGTTCCTCTTCATCGCCAGGTACGTTCTACTAATGAAAGTTTCAATGCATATATAAGAACAGTGATGTAGTGTTTTAAATGCATGATGTCTTAGAAAGGCCATGAGATAGTTAGTTAACATACGAATTTATGACATGACATGGTACCTAAACGTAGAACAAGGAAAACAGTTAGAGAAGAAATGCAAGCAGAGAGAGCGAAGAGTAGTCAAATTGCTCCAGTAGTGCCAATTCCGCCTATGACCCAAGTGGATGAAAATGCAATGGAAGCCCGAATTAGTGAAGCTGTTGCAACTGCTCTGATGAGAAAACTGCAGGAACTGATCCGTAGTACGATGGCAGGATAGCCTGCCCAGACCTAGGCTCAGGAGGAACTAGTGCCACCTGAGCCATTACGACAGACCCGTCTGCAGGACAAAGACACGAAGGTGCTGTCTCTTGAGGCCAAACATCTGAGGGTTTTCCGGAAGTATGACCCTCGCCCCTTTGATGGATCGTTGGGGGACACGACCAAGGCAAAAATGTGGTTGTCATCTATCGAGACAATATTTTGTTTTATGAGGTGCCCGAAAGAGCACAAACTGCAATGCGCAGTCTTCATGCTGACTGGTAACATGGAAATCTGGTGGTGTTCGGCATAAAAGATGATCGATATTGGAGGTGAACTTGCAACCTTGGAACAGTTCAAGGAACGCTTTTATGAGAAGTAATTTTCGGCCAACACCCGATACAATAAGCAGGCAGAATTCTTGAACTTGAAGCAGGGCATTATGTTGGTGGAGGAATACGAGCAAGACTTTGATAAGCTATCTCATTTTGCTCCTGAGCTAGTGGCCACTGAGGCAGTAAGGACCGAGAGATTTATCCAGGGTCTGAGGAGCGGGCTACGAGGGATGGTGCATGCCTTGGATCTCAAGACGTATGCTGCGGCGCTACGAGCCGCTATGAGGATTGATGCCGACTCCCAGGTGGGAGAGGAATATAGGAGGTCACTCGGGATTGGGACCTCCGCAGGTCAGAAAAGGAAGGCTGAGCACAGGACGCCTGAGCATCAGCAGAGGAGTCAGAACATAGTACATGCTCCACATCAGTGGGGGCAACAGAGTACCCAGGCTGGGATTGGAAGGGAGGATAGACCGATATGCACCACTTGCGGTAAGCAACACTGGTGACGTTGTCTAATCGGCTCTGGGATTTTTTTCCGATGTGGCTAGAAGGGGCATATGGAAGATAGATGCCCAAGGAGGAATGCACCTGAGCACAAGAGCCAGCCCGTAAGCTCATTCTAGGGAGGCACGAGCCGTCAACAAAAGCATGGGAGGGTATTCTCTACCACTCGGCATGAGGCCGAGAAGTCAGGCACTGTGGTGACAGGTACACTTCCCATTTTGGGACACCATGCTCTTGTTTTATTTGTCTCTGGCTCTTTGCACTCGTTTATATTTGCTATATCTGTGAGGCATGCCATGTTAAACTTAGAACCGTTGCCATTTGCATTGTCCATTTCCACTCCATCAGAAGAGATCATGTTAGCTACAGAAAAGATAAAATCATGTCAGGTAGAGGTAGCCAATCGCGCATTAGATGTAACCCTGATAATTTTAGATATGCGTGATTTTGATGTTATATTAGGCATGGATTGGTTAGCTGCTAACCATGCCAACATAGAATGCTTCCATAAGGAAGTCATCTTTAACCCTCCTACAGGAGCCAGTTTTAAGTTTAAAGGGGTTGGGACCGTAGTCCTACCCAAAGTGATATCAGCTTTGAAGGCCAGTAGGCTATTCGACCAAGGAGTTTGGGGCTTTATGGCTAGTGTGGTGGACACTAGAGAGAATGAAGTCACCTTGACTTCGGAGCTAGTAGTGAGGGATTTTCCAGACGTGTTTCCAGAAGACCTTCCCGGACTGCCCCCACAGCGAGAGATAGATTTTTCCATAGAATTGGAGCTAGGCACAACCCCTATTTCGAGGGCTCCGTATAGGATGGTCCCGACAGAGTTGAAGGAGCTGAAGGTCCAATTGCAGGACTTATTAGACAAGAGTTTCATACACCCTAGTGTGTCACCATGGGGTGCACCTATTTTGTTTGTGAAAAAGAAGGATGGATCGTTACGTCTGTGCATTGATTACAAAGAGTTGAACAAAGTGACCGTCAAGAACAAATATCCCCTTCCCAAGATCGATGATTTGTTTGACTAGTTACAGGGAGCTACAGTATTCTCTAAAATTGATCTCCGGTCAGGATACCACCAATTGAGGATAAAGGACAGTGACATACCCAAAACAGCTTTCCGTTCGAGGTATGGACATTATGAGTTCATAGTGATGTCATTCGGTCTAACGAATGCACCAGCAGTGTTTATAGATCTGATGAATAGGGTGTTCAAGGAATTCCTCGATACCTTCGTGATTGTTTTTATTGATGATATCTTGATTTATTCCAAGACAGAGACCGAGCATGAGGAGCATTTGTGAAAAGTTCTGGAAACGTTGAGGGCTAATAAGCTATATGCTAAGTTTTCTAAATGTGAATTTTGGTTAAAGCAGGTGTCCTTTCTATGGCATGTGGTATCCAAGGAAGGTGTCTCTGTGGATCCTGCAAAGGTGGAGGCAGTTACGGGTTGGGCTCGTCCAACCACGATTAGTGAGGTGCGCAGTTTCTGGGGTTAGCAGGCTACTACAAACGATTTGTACAGGACTTCTCTCGCATAGCCGCCTCATTAACTCAGTTGACCTGGAAGGGAGCAACATTTGTTTAGAATGAGGCTTGTGAAAACAATTTCCAAGACCTCAAGCAGAGGCTGGTTTCAGCCCAGTTCTTACAGTACCAGATGGATCAGGTGGTTTCGTCATTTATAGTGATGCATCCAAGAAGGGGTTGGGATGCATATTGATGCAGCAGGGGAGAGTAGTTGCTTACGCTTCACATCAGCTAAAGAAGCATGAACAGAACTATCCAACGCATGATTTGGATTTAGCAGTGGTGTTTTTTGCTCTCGAGATCTAGAGACACTACTTGTATGGGGAGAAGATATAGATATTCACCGACCACGAGAGTTTGAAGTACTTTTTCACTCAAAAGGAGTTAAACATGAGGCAAAGAAGGTGGTTGGAGCTAGTAAAGGATTATGACTAAAATTTTGTACCACCTGGGAAAGGCAAACGTAGTGGCAGATGCTTTAAGCAGAAAAGTGGCCCATTCAGTAGCTCTCATTACTAGACAGACTCACTTATGCTGGGAACTGGAGAGGGCAGAGATTGCAGTAGTTGAGGGAAAGGTCGCGGCACAGTTGGCACAGTTGTCGGTGCAACCAAGCCTAAGGTAGAAGATTATTGATGTGTAGCGAGACGACCCTTATCTGGAAGAGAGAGTTCGTAGAGTGGAGTCAGGCCAGGATAGCGAATTCTCAGTTTCAGCAGAAGGTGGCCTCCTTTATCAATGGTTCCTGTGCGTGCCAACAGTTAGCGACATTAAGGATGAGTTGTTGTTAGAGGCTCATAATTCCCTATTTTCAATTCACCCCGGCAGCACCAAGATGTATCAGGATTTGAAGCATTACTATTGGTGGAATGATATGAAAAGAGTGGTTGCAGAGTTCGTCAGTAAGTGTTTGGTGTGCTAGCAGTTGAAGGCTCCGAGGCAAAAGCCAGCAGGCTTGTTACAGCCATTGAATATACTAGAATGGAAGTGGGAGCATGGGTCGATGGACTTCATCGTGGGGTTACCTCAGACAGTCAAAGGTTTCACTGTGATATGGGTCGTTGTAGACAAACTTACGAAGCTAGCACATTTCATAACTGGAAAGTCCATCTTTTCAGTGAATAAGTGGGCAGAAATATACATGAAGGAAGTGATAAGATTGCATGGAGTACCCGTGTCCATTGTGTCGGACAGAGACCCTCATTTCATGTCTAGCTTATGGAAGAGTCTCCAAGCGGCTTTGGGGACCCGTTAGACTTCAGTACAGCGTTCCACTCTTAGACTGATGGGCAGACAGAGAGATTGAATCAGATACTGGAAGACAAGTTGCGTGCCTACGCCATAGAGTTTTCAGGAAGCTGGGATGCTCACTTGCACTTAATGGAGTTTGATTATAATAACAGCTACCAGTCCACTATTGGGATGTCACCCTTTAAGGCCCTATATTGGAAGAGTTTCAGGTCCTCGGTGTGTTGGGATGAGGTAGGAGAGAGAAAATTATTAGGACCTGAATTGGTGCAGACCACGACTGAGGCAATACAGAAGATCAGGGCTCATATGCAAACAGCCCATAGCAGATAGAAGAGTTATGCCGATGTAAGACGTAAGGACCTGGAATTTGAGACAGAGGTGAAAGTGTTCTTAAAGGTGCCACCCATGAAAGGTATTCTGAGGTTTGGCAGGAAGGGAAAGTTGAGTCCAAGATTCATTGGACCTTTTGAAGTCCTGGAACAAGTTGGCCTTGTAGCTTATCATTTGTCTTTCCCCCCAGCATTGTCTTCAGTTCATAATGTCTTCCATGTTTCGATGCTAAGGAAGTATATGGCAGACCCGTCCCATGTAGTTGACTACGAGCCCTTACAGTTGAATGACAACTTGAGCTACGAGGAGAAGCCCATAGAGATCCTTGCCAAAGAGGTAAAGACATTGCGCCACCGAGAAATTTCTTTTGTGAAAGTCCTGTGGCAGAACCACCAGTTCAGGGAAGCCACTTGGGAGAGAGAGGATGAGATGAAGGCCCAGTACCCAGAGCTTTTTCAAGGATTAACTTTCGAGGACGAAAGATCTTTGAGGGGGGAAGAATATAACGTCCCGCATTTTTTTTTTATTAATAATGTAATTTTTCAGTAATTCTATTAGTTGGCAATTCAGTAATTGTCCTTAGCGAAGGGCATGTTTGGAATTTTGGATTTGAAGTATAAATATGAGGATTTAAGTGTTGGCGGGGAAATTATTCAAATTATTCAATTTTCAAATTCAATTTGAAAATGTACGGCAGGAATTAATTTTTCTTCTGAAAAGGAAAGGAATTAAATAGTATAAAGTTGAATAAGGAAATGATTTAATTATAATTATACTATTTTCCCTTTTTTATTATGATTATGATTATGATTATTATTATTATTATTTTAAATAAAAAGAAGCGCACCCACCCTTCTCCCTTATGCAAATCTCTCTCGCTCGAGTGCCCCCTCTGTATTATTTTTTTTCTTGTTTTTCTTCTTTCCTTCCTTGCCGTATTCGCCCACCGCACGAGCCGACCGCTGCCCCTCCCTCCGCCACTCCCACTTTGGACCACCGCCCAGCGTGCCGTTTCTGCCCAGGTCCGATCCTAACCATCGGATTTGTGCCTCTACTGTCCTACTGCCGCCCTCTGTTCGGCGTCCGCCACCGCCGTCATCTTTGCGTGTCGCCGGATCTGGCAGTGTTAGGTAAGCCCTTTTGTGAAGTTTTGGGTGGAAGTTTGGGCCCCATTAAGTTTGGAATGAATGTTAACTTATTCGAATTATTTTTGGGCTTTAGATTTGCATCTAGGAAGCGGTTGGAGTGGCTGTCCAGTGGGTTCGAGATCGTTTGACAAGTTTTGGTAAGTTTGGAGCTTTCAAAAACCACTTTGTTTTGGTTGTTGTTGTTGTAAAATTGGACTTGGAAACTTAATAATAGTTTATGTTTTGGTTGGCTTTGTTTGCAAAGTTTGGAAGTGAGTTCGGCTTAAACTCCAGCTTTGGGATTTTGATCCAAGATTATTCCATTATAAGGAGAAGATAAACTTGTTAATTATTTTGGGCTTCAGTCTGAGGTAAGTAATCTTACCACTGGAACAGCCCACGACCCAAGCTTTATTTGTATGCTAGCATGATGAGTGTATGTTATGGTAGATGTTAGCATGTTGACTGATAGTATGACCTGAATCAAGTATGTTCTGGCACGAGTTTTGTTTTGTTTAAATATACACCTAGGTACTTGATTGTTAGTATGAGGAGGTATGTGTTTCCATATGTTGATAACTGATCTGCTGATGTTGAGGCATACTTGTATGTTGTGGAACTATGATGTTAAGGTATACATGAATGTAGTAGAATATGTTGTTGAGGTTTATGTGTATGTGGTAAAGCCATGGTATCGAGGATTACATGTATGTCATAGATTCGTACGGTGTTAATTTTTTAACGTTGAGACTATGTGAATGTCCCCACTGATTAGTTAGATGCTCACCTGTTTTGTGTTTCCTTCGAGATTCACCAGTTTTGTGTTTCCTTCGAGATTCACTAGTTTTGTATTTCCTTCGGGATTCACCAGTTTTGTGTTTCCTTCGGGATTCACCAGTTTGTGTTTCCTTCAAGATTCACTAGTTTGTGTTTCCTTCGGGATTCACCAGTTTGTGTTTCCTTCGAGATTCACCAGTTTGTGTCTCCTTCGGGTTTCACCAGTTTGTGTTTCCTACGGGATTCACCAGAGGTAGTGGGCATACTTAACTACAGTAGGATAAGACTCACTCTCTTACCTGTTTCATGTGTTTATGTGTCATAGGTGGGTATCTAGAGGGCATAGATGCCTAGCCTGACCCTAGTGGTGGGGTTACTTACTGAGTATTTTATACTCATTCTTTCTTATGTTGATGTTTCAGGTAAGGGTAGAGATGCACCGGCGATGGCGCAGCGGAATTCGTGATCGTGCCACTGGGACTAGTTTTTACGCTTCCGCATCATGAAATTTAGAGTCCTTATTTTTTTTCCTTAATATTTAGTTTTACTGTTTGAAACTTATTATGAAGGATTGTTTTTCTTATACTTTTAATAGTCTTGACGAATTATGGGTACCCTATTATTGTTTTAACTATTGCTTTTAATAAATGACTTTTGAACTTCTCTTGTCTATTTAGCAGTTATTTCAACATAACTGAGCGACGTTTTAAATCCTATGCATGCATTTATTTTTGTAACGGCCTAACCTAAGTCCTAGGGGGTTGGGTCATTACAGATGCGGGGGGAAGTCTTATGAATATAATAGAAAGAGAAAGACAAATAATATAAACAATGCAAGTTCTTAATCACATTGAAGCTACAAATACTATTCCGCTCTTTTCTTAGTGTACACCTTTCGGTAATCGGCTGTGCTCCCACATGTCTGTGGTGAAACAGAGACTAACATAATGAACGCAAGGTTGCTTCCATGTCTGGAAGTACTACTCGCTTTAGTTAACGCATTCTTCTAACCCTCTCTCGATAGCTCAGAATGACATCTTCACTTCTGCTCTCACAAGTGAAGATGCCATCTAGCATGCCTTAGCTAAACGCATTTTATATCTTTAACATAAATTAAGTACTTGGTTGATTCATATTGCTTATCAGGGAATTAAGAAAACATCATGAAGAAAGTAATTGACGGGTGAACGAAAATAGACAGAAAATGGTAAATGGAAGCTATCAAAACATTTAATATCTCTATTAAGCGTTTGATACATGGTGTGTGAATGAAGAGATAAAGAACAGTGAAGTATAACGATGAAAGAGATAGACAGAAACAAACAAGTGCCAATGTCTTAGCACTGATTCGATGAAGATCCGCTTGCTGAATAGGATAGTTTTGATGGTAGGAAGAGCTTCCCTCTCAAGCTTGCTCCACCGGTAGCAGGGATCTTTGCACAGAGCTTTCAATCGGGTTTTTGGCAGTTTAGATCTGAGATTCACCTCTCGGCCTTATCTCGTCTTCTTCCCAGATTTCGTCTCTTAAGCATTAAGCTCAGCCTTTTCTCCCAACAATTTTTCAACACTTACCCCGTATCCAGTAGCATATTTTTTCTCTGAAGTCAATGGGGAATTTATAGGTGTAGATCTTTGACTCTGGCCTTGTGGTCCCCACTTGATCGTTATGGTAATTCCGAAGATGGAGGGATATTATTCCTTCTATTATGCAATCAGACCATCAATTCTGCACAACCGTTAGTTGTACACGTGTCTCAATCCTCCGCTTTTACATTGCTCAGCTACATCTTTCCATCATGGGTTCGCATGCAGTGTTGTTTTTATTACCGCATGCGGTTGAAACATAACTCTGGATCGACTATCGCATTGCACCGTCATTGCGATAATCGTCTCTTCATTGTTGTTTGACGGGCGCATTGTGACAGAAATGCGTTGATTAGTTTCTCATAAGCCTTTAGCGCAAGCGATGAATTGGTCTCCTGCAAAACAGAGTAAAATTCGGCTTGTCTTCCATCTCTATGGTGTTAGTGGGTGTAATTGGGATCATTTATAATTATTGTAATACTAGGCTAATTTTCATACTATCGGTGCATATTTGCTAACTTTTGGCCGCAATATATAAGCTAGCATAAATAACTTGTATTTGTACAAGTTATCACTTCTCACCAGGAATCTCAAGACCAACGGTTGAGGAGAATGTAATCTTTGAAATCAGACCAATTATGTTGCAGATGATTCACAATATAGGTCAATTTGGAGGATTACAAGGAGAAGACCCACATGCGCATTTGACGAATTTTGTAGACTTGTGCAGCGCATTCTCCATGCCTGATGTGACTCAAGAAAGACTTAGGTTATATCTTTTCCCGTACACATTGCAGGATGAAGCAAAGAGGTGGACTCAGTCGTTAGAGCCGGATGAGATTAAAGCTTGGGAACAGTTGGTTGACAGATTCATGAATAGATTCTTCCCTCTAGCCATCAACGCAAGGAGATGGAGGGATGTGTTGAATTTTGAGCAACAGGGTTATAAAACTTTGAGCACCGCCTGGGTGCATTTCAAATAATGAATTAAGAATTGTCCGCATATCAGGATTCCCAATAGCATTCTGATGGAGACGTTTTACAATGGCTTAGATCAATCAATGCAAGAAGTTGCCGATGACTCCGCAACAAGAGGATTGATGGATAGATCATATACGGAAGCCAGAAGCATATTGGATCGCATCTCGCGACATTCTGATGAGTGGATTGATACTGGGTTTGAGGAAAGTGGTCGGGAGCAGGAAAGAGTAGAAAGTGCCAATGTGTCAACTGATACAATGAGCACACTGGTTGACCAGATGACCACGATGACTTCTCTCCTTCAGACGATGGCTAATCAACAGAGAAATCTCTCTCAAGGATCAGTGCAAGTTAATGCGTTGACGCACGTGGCCGCAATGAAATGCGTTCAATGTGGGGAGGGACATCCAACAGAAGTCTGTCAGTGGAATCAACAAATCGTATACTCTATTCATAATGAGTCATTTGGCAATATCTACAACCATGGTTGGTGAGATCACCCAACTTTAAGTTGGGATGGGTTTCACAACCAGGGGAGCCATAGTTTCCATTAGAACAGTTATCAAGGGGATTGAGGCAACTCTCCGGTCTTTATTAATCAGAAATGTAGCCCAGGTAACTCTCAGAGTATACCGTCCTATGACCAACCATTCTTATATGACACCTCTTGCAGTACCTCGTCTATAGAGACTTCATTGAAGCACTATATCGAAAAGAGCGAGGCAATTAGACAGTCGCAAGTTGACTCCCTTAGAGGTTTGGAAGAGCAGATTGAATAGCTTGCAATGGAGTTGAAAAAAAAAGTGCCTGGTACGCTGCCTAGCAGTTCAGGAGCATCGGGGTCACGAGGTCAAGAGCAATGTCACGTAGTGACATTAAGGAGTGGTAAACAATAGCCCCTATGCCATCAGTACCAGATTCTACAACATTACCAGCAGATTTAACTGTTGATGGTTACCAATCAATCAGTAGTGGAAAGATTACCAGTTCAGAAGCAAGTTCACCTACAAAAGATGAAGCTCCTCGAGACTTGAATTCTAAATTAATGCAACCTCCAGATAATGAAATGCAGCAAAGACAGAACCTCAACAAACAACCAATTCAACAAGATGTACGGTTGGATCCTCCACCTTTCCCCTCCAGGCTAAAGAAGAAAGATGATAGTAAGCAATTCCAGAGGTTCTTGGACGTTCTCCGATAGCTACACATCAATATTCCCCTAATAGAAGCTCTGGAACAGATGTTGAGCTATGTAAAATTTCTCAAGGATATTCTTACTAATAAAAGAAAGATCGGGGAAAATGAAATAGTTGTGCTAACATATGAATGCAGCGTGCTATTTAAAAACAATATCCCCACAAAAATGAAGGATCCTGGGAGTTTTACATTGCCTTGCAAAATGGGAGGTAAGATGGTCGGAAACACGTTGTGTGATTTAGGGGCGAGCATAAATCTAATGCCCTTGTCGATCTTTAAGAAGCTAGATATTGGCAACGCAAGACCTACCACGATCACACTACAGTTGGCCGATAGATCGATAATGCATCCTAAGGGCAAGATAGAGGATGTACTCGTGTAAGTGGACAAGTTTATCTTCCCGACGGACTTTATCATATTGGATTATGAAGCTGACAGAGAAGTATCTATCATTTTGGGTCGCCCATTTCTCGCAACAGGGCGAGCGCTGATCGATGTGCAAAAAAGAGAACTCACCATCAGAGTTGACGATTAGGAAGTGAAGTTCAACGTTTTCAATGCGTTGAAGTACCTAAGTGATGTGGAGAACTGCCAATATATTGAGGAACTATGGGAATAACCTTGGCACAAGCCCCTAGAGGAGCTGGAGGAAGAAGTTTTTGGAAATGGTGCAATCTTGGAGGAGGATTGCGCCGCAATTCATGTTGAATCAAACTTTAAACCACTCAAGTTATCTGAGCGAACTTCACAACGCATCAAGCCATCTTTGGAAGAACCACCTGTGCTAGAGTTAAAGCCATTGCCTGTGCACCTTAAGTATGCTTACTTAGGAGGTAACAACACGTTACTGATTATCACTTCTGCCTCGCTGAGTAAGGAGAAAGAAGATGCACTTCTACAAATCTTGAGAAATAATGCAAAGGCTTTAGGATGGACCTTCGCAGACATTCGAGGAATCGGTCCCTCGTATTGCATGCACAAGATTCGTTTGGAAGAAGGAAAGACAGGATTGGTAGAAAGGCAACGACGTTTAAACCCTGCCATGAGGGAGGTCGTGGAAAAGGAAATAGTGAAGTGGCTGGACGCAAGAGTCATCTACCCGATATTTGATAGTAGCTGGGTGAGCCTAGTGCAGTGTGTTCCAAAGAAAGGGGGGATGACAATCGTCACCAACGACAATAATGAATTAATTCCCACAAGAACTACAACGAGGTGGAGAATTTTTATGGATTATCGCAAGTTAAATTTAGCCACTAAAAAGGACCACTTCCCACTCCCGTTCATTAATCAGATGTTAGACAGACTTGTGGGGAATGAATTCTTCTGTTTTCTTGATGGCTATTCAAGGTACAACCAAATAGCAATTGCGCTAGAAGATCAAGACAAGACAACCTTCACGTGCCCATTTGGTACGTTTGCATTCCGACGCATGCCATTTGGACATTGTAATGCGCTAGGCACTTTCCAATGATGCATGATGGCGATATTCTCAGATTACTTGGAGGAGTCAGTCAAAGTATTCATGGACGATTTTTCAGTTTTCGGCAACAATTATGACACCTGTTTATCTAACTTGGAAAAGGTCTTGAAGAGATGCGTGGCAACAAATCTTGTTCTTAACTGAGAAAAATGCCACTTATGGTGGAAGAAGGAATTGTTTTGGGTCATAAAATCTCGAAAGTAGGATTGGAAGTCGATCAGGAAAAAATCGATGCAATTTCCAAGCTACCCCCACCAGTGAACGTGAAGACACTCAAGAGCTTTCTGGGATACAATGGGTTTTATAGAAGATTTATTTGCAATTTCTCCCAGATCGCAAGGCCCTTAAGTGCGCTCTTTGAAGCTGACCGAGAATATAATTTTGATGATGTCTGCACCAAAGCATTGAACACATTGAAAGATGCGCTCATCACCGCACCCATTCTGGTTGCGTCGGACTGGACACAACCGTTTTCGTTGATGTGTGATGTGAGCGGATATGCTGTGGGCGTAGTATTAAGTCAGTGCAAGGACAAGGTATTGCATCCTATTTATTATGCAAGAAGAACATTGAATGATGCGCAGGAGAACTATACAACCATAGAGAAAGAAATGCTTGCAGTGGTATTTGCACTGGAGAAATTCCGACAGTACTTAATCGGAACAAACGTTGTGGTGTATATAGATCACTCTGCGGTCAAATATCTAATGACAAAAAAAAGATGCAAAAACAAGGCTTATATGGTGGGTGTTGCTCCTGCAAGAGTTTGACCTCGAGATCAAAGACCGGAAGGGCACCAAGAACCAAGTCGCTGTTCATTTGTCAAGATTGGAGAATTGCGAGGTTCGAGGGAATGAAAAAGATATTGAAGAAAGATTCCCCGATGAGCTGCAGATGTCAGTAGACATTAATGTTCCCTAGTATGCGGACATTGTGAATTTCATCGTTTGCAGTCCAATACTAGATTATTATGCTTACCAGCAGAAGAAGAAGCTAAGACATGATGTCAAATTTTATTTTTGGGACGATCCATTCCTATATAGACTTGGTCTTGATCATATATTACGCTGATGCATTCCTGAGCACGAAGTCAAGCACATTCTGGAGATGTGTAATGAGTTCCCTTACGGAGGACACTTTCAGGGGCAGCGGACTGCCGCAAAGGTCTTGCGGTGTGGATATTTCTGGCCAACACTGTTTAAGGATGCCCATGCCCACGTTGTGCAATGCGACAGATGCCAGAGAATGGGGAATATGTCTAAAAGGAATGAAATGTCGTTGACATCAATCTTAGAGGTTGAATTATTTGATGTTTGGGGAATTGATTTCATGTGCCCATTTCCACCATCAGAAGGTCATCATTATATCTTGGTAGCGGTTGATTATGTATCAAAAAGGGTTGAGGCCATCGCATGTGCCAAGAATGATGCGGCCATAGTGGCGAAGTTTCTTAAGAAGAATATTTTTGCTCGATATGGGATGCCATGGGCCTTAATCAGCGATAAGGGCTCTCACTTCATCAACCGCATAATCACCAACCTGTTGACTAAATTTAACGTCAGCCATAGAGTTGCGACTGCTTATCACCCACAGACTAATGGGCAGGTAGAGATTTCGAACCGAGAGATCAAAACTATCTTGGAGAAGGTAGTCAATACTTCCAGGAAAGATTGGTCGCCCAAGCTTGATGAAGCATTGTGGGCATATAGAACTGCCTATAAAACACTAATTGGCATGTCCTCGTATGCCCTGGTCTTTGGAAAAGCTTGTCATCTGCCGCTCAAGTTGGCACATAAGGCGATGTGGGCATGCAAAAAGCTGAAGTTTGATTTAGAAAATGCGGGGAAAGTTCAGAAGCTGCAACTGAATCAACTGGTTGAATGGCAAAGGCAGGCCTATGAAAATGCCAAGATCTATAAGGAGAAAACCAAGAAGTGGCATGACGACCGCATAAACGACTGAAAATTCGCCGAAGGTCAATAGGTATTATTATTTAATGCTCATTTGCGATTGTTCCTAGGAAAGTTGAAGTCTCCCTGGTTTGGGCCATTCTAAATCAAGACTATCTTTCCTTACGGCATAGTGGAACTAACAACTTTAAACGGGAACAAGCGTTCAAAGTCAATGGTCAACGGATTAAGCCTTACTACGGAGGCGACTTCGAGCGGCGTATGGATACCATTGACTTGGGCAGCAGGATTAAATCGCTTGTGAGGGAAGTGATTGCAGTAATTCTGAGAACTTCTTTCAGTCAGCATCCCTATCTATGTTTACTTGCTTTCTTTACAGTTTTCCTTTTACTGCTTTCTAAATTACGTATTTACTGTTTTTTCGAATTAGCCTTTAATGCTTTCTATAAGTCTCTTTAATTTAAGTTTTCATGTCATGTTTAATTCCTTTAATTTGTATGCATTAGTAGCAATGTTCTTTAATTTTTGTGAATAATTGGATGAAACATTAAACATTGCAGAGTCTTTTCGACTTTGCGTTGTTAATGAATTAAAAAGAAAATTAAAAAACTGGTATGTAACGCGTTGATGGGTGTCTTGTGTGCTAACAAGAGACACCTTGCGTCCATTGCACTCAACTGCATTGCGTTGAGGGGTGTGTTGCGTGTGTGTGTGTCCTTTGCCCGTCCTTAGCAAAATGCACTATGTTGAGGTGTGTTGAGTTTAGTTATAGGGTGTGTTGCGGGGATGCATGCATTGTTGCCCGTCCTTAGCAAAAAATGTATTTGCAATAATGGAAGCACGATATTAATTTTTAATCGTGCACCCGTTTGAATCATATTCAAAAGATAAGTTCAATTCACTATTTTTCTAAGTTAATGATATTCTTTGATTTTTTGTATACTTTGTTAATATTCAATACAATTGAGTAAATATTCTCTTCTTTTTGCCTGTGCCTTTTTCTTTATCATCCTTTGTCAATATTTGCGATGTTCTTGATCTTTACTTTTGCGTTATTCATTGCGTTGCCATGATGTATAATATGTTTATACTTAGAAACATTTCCCATACTTTGTAAATTCTGACTAACACTTAGTTAATTCGTAGCTTAGCAATACTTTATCTTTTATCTTTCCAAGTTCTGCTCAAACCTTCTTTTTGAAATTTTTTCTAAGTGTTTGTCTATTATGTTCAAACAAAGCAATGAGGACGTTGCACATCTCTGAATTTAGGGGTGGGGAAGGTCTGAGCAGATGAGATCAAGAAAATGCGTTCATTTTCATATAAAAATATATATATATTCAATAAATTTTCATACAGAACTCCAATGTCAGTGCAAGGGAAAACTTAAAAAACATTCCCAAGCTAATAAGAGTTAGTGTTGAAAGAAACCTGCTCGTAGTTGGATGTTCGCATGACACCCGTGGGAGCAAACCAAAACGAAGGTGGGTTTCCAAGAACAACGCAATATGAAAAGAGAAAAATGCAAAAGAAAATAAAAGAATGCAAGAGCAACTCCTCAGAATATCATGAGTAGTTGAAATTGGCACACAACCGTAGTTGGATGTTCGCATGACACCTGTGGGAACAAGCCAAAACGAAGAGTGTAACCATGACCAATAGTCTCTAATAAATGACGCAAAATTTGACCACCGCATATAGATGCATCAAATTGTTTTGACAAAGAAGAGGTAAACATTCTATTTATAAAAACTAGAAAAGCATTTTTGAGCAAAAATTTGTTATATAGAAGAATAAAGTAGGGTTTTGATATGAATTAGCAAGGATAGAAAGAAATTGGGTTGTTAAGTAATGGCCTAAGTGGAGCATTCAAAGCAACCAATCAACGCAAAATTTACGATAGGAACTAAGGATTTTTGCCTTAGTAGAAGATATGCTTAAGGACAAGCATATATCTAAATTTGGGGGTGTGATAACTTGTAGAAATACAAATTATTTATACTGCTTTATTTAGATATTGCGGCCAAAAGAGAGGAAAGTTACTTCAATTGTATAGAAATTGGCTAAGAAATACAATAATTATAAATTATCGCAAATACACCCACTAAAACCATCAAGATGGTAGAAAAGGATATTTCAAGTCTGTTTTGCAGGAAACCAAATCACCATATGCGCTCATGGCTCAAGAGAGAAAGATTAACGTATCTACGTTGCATTGCGCCCATCAGTCAGGAATGAATAGACGATCAACGCAATGATGGTGCAATGCGATAGTCGATCCAGAGCTGAACTTCAACCGCATGCGGTAATAAAAACAACACCGCATGCGAATACACGATCGAAAGATGCAAATGAGCAATGCAAACGTGGAGGATTGTGACACGTGTACAACTAACCGTTGTGCTTATTCGACATACTAATTGCATAATAGAAGGAATATTTATTCCACTATTTTTGGACTTTCCATAACAATAAAGTGGGGACCACAAGTCAGAGAGTCAAAGCCTTCAAGCTATAAATACCCTTAAAGAATTCACTGAAAGATATACTTGATACGGAGGATAATTGATACGAGGCTATTGAGAGAGAGTTGATCGTAGGAAATCCGGGAAGAGAAGAGACAAGGCCGAGAGGTGAGTCTCAGTGCAATTCTGCCAAATCCCCACCTAAAAGCTCTGTACTTAGATCCCTTCTACTAGTTGAGCAAGCCTAAGAAGGAAGCTCATCCTTCCATTCACTCCATCAACGCCGGCAAGCGATTCTCCATTCAAGATTTATGCAAAGGCATTGGTGCTTATTTGTATTTGTTTCTAACTCTCATTCATCAATTGTATTTCATCTTCTTAATCTCTTCATTCACAACCATGTATTAGACGTTAAATACTATTATTGAATGTCTCGATCATTTTCATTTACACTTCTCTATCTATATCTGTTTCTCCATAAATCATTTTCTCCATGATGTTTTCTTAATCCCTTGGTGATTAATATGAATTAAACAAGTAACTTAATCTGTGCGATCACCGAGAGGTGTACGCCAAGGGAAAAGCAGAACCGTACTTATGCCTTTAACGCAATTAAGGAACTTGCGATGTTTGTACTAATTATCTTTTCTTTTTTTGTTCCACACATAAGAATTGCCACCGCATAACACGATCTTTGTATAATCTTCACAGTCAGTCTCACCCTCAATATCTTGTATCATCAAGCCCGTATCTTGTATCATCATAGCTTAGGTTTCTTTTATCGCATATTACTTTTATCGCAATTTACTTTATTACCGCATTTTTATCGCTTATATTTACTTTATTGCACAATCTACTTTATCGCATGTACATACAACACCTTTATTAATTTGAAAAACCCCCGGTCGCATATATCACAAATATAACACAATAACCTAAAACAATCCCTGTGTTCGTCCTCGGATCACACCGAGAAACTTGCGGTGAAATTATACTTGGTTTCAACGCAAGGAAACTTGTAACAACGCACAGCATACTACAAGAACATTCCTTAATAACGCATATTTAGAAGTAGTATCGCATATCATTGCATAAAATCGATGTCTTCAAGTTTATGGCATGGACTCGTAGCCTGGAATCAATTTTTGCGTGTCAGTGCCCATCATCCTAGGGTGACCATTTTTATCAACAAGTCGTGCCCAGATTGATGTGCACAAAGGAGAGATCACTTTTGGCATAAATGGATAGAAGCTCAAGTTCAACATCATCCGTGCCATGAATTTTCCTGACGAAGAAGACCTGCATGACTCTGACGATGACTAGAATTTGACTGAAGAAGAAAAGCTTCATAAAGAGAATGAAGAAGAGGATGCAAGTGCATCCATTGTGACAATTAATGCGATCATAGAAAAAAACAAGCAAGGAAGTTGAGATGATCGCAACCCAAGAAGAAAAGCCAATAGTAAAAGAAGAAAGAAAAACAACGCTAGTAGAACCACCAATAATGAAATTGAAGACCCTGCCGAATCACCTAAAGTATGCATTTTTGGGGCAGAATGAGGAGCTGCTAGTAATTATTTCCTCAGAACTTATCGAAGACTAGGAGAATGTGTTGATGAGAATTCTGAGGAAAAATGTGTGAGCAATTGGATGGATGCTCGCAAAGATTCGATGAATTAGCCCAGTATACTATATTCAACGAATTCGTCTCAAAGAAGGCCACAAGGCATCGATCGAACATCAGCGCAGACTCAACCCTGCGATGAAAGAGGTCGTTAAAAAGGAGATCATCAAGTGGTTAGATGTGGGCATTATTTATCCGATAGCAGACAGCACGTGGGTCAGCCCAGTGCAACGCGTGCCGAAAAAAGGAGGCATGACGATAGTCCCCAATGAAAATAATTAGCTAATATCGTAGAGGGCCATCACTGGGTGGCGTATTTGCATGGACTACTGCAAGCTGAATGTGGCAAGGAAGAAAGATCATTTCCCTCTACCGTTCATTGATCAAATGCTAGATCGTCTAGTTGGAAATGACTTCTACTACTTTCTGAATGGCTATGTCGGGTATATCAAGATTATGATTGCTCCAGAAGATCAGGACAAGACCACATTCACCTGCCCATATGGGACTTTTGCTTTTCGCTGCATGTCGTTCGACCTCTGCAATGCACCGAGCACGTTTCAAAGGTGCATGATGGCCATCTTTTTAGACTATATTGAGGACTCTATTGAAATCTTCATGGACGACTTCTCTGTCTATGGGCACACCTACGAAGTTTGTCTGGCCAACCTGGAGAAGATACTGAAACGATGCAAGGAGACAGATCTCGTTCTTAACTTGAAAAATGTGATTTTATGGTGAAGGAGGACATTGTGCTGGGGCACAAGGTTTCTTGGGACGGGTTGGAGGTGGATAAAGCAAAAATAGAAGCAATTGAAAAACTCCCACCTCCAACAAGTGTAAAGGCTGTAAGAAGTTTCTTGGGGCATGCCGAATTCTATAGATGCTTTGTCAAGGACTTTTTGAAAATAGCACGACCACTGAGTGCGTTGATGGAGGCTAATAAAAAATTTGACTTTGACGAAAATTGCCTCAACGCATTCAGGATTTTGAAGAATGCACTGACAACCGCACCCATGTTAATTGCACTTGATTAGACACTTCCTTTTGAATTAATGTGCGATACAAGTGGGTATACGAGGGGAGCAGCTCTGGCATAGAAGAGAAAGATAATCTTACAACCCATCGCATATGCGAGTAAGATGTTAAATCCTGCTCAAACTAACTACACCACCACAAAAAATGAGCTACTTGCGGTAATTTTTGCTTTGGAAAAATTTAGAGCATATCTGCTAGGAACAAAAGTACTCATCCACACTGATCATTCGGCGATAAAAGTATTTAATGACAAAGATGGATGCGAAGCTGAGGTTGATCAGGTGGGTTCTCCTCCTCCAGGAATTTGACATAGAAATAATTGATCGTAAGGAGGCAAAGAACCAAGTTACGGATCACTTGTCTTGATTGGAAAACCCAAAGGTTGACCGCAATCAGTCAGAAGTGAGTGCGGTGTTCCCAGATGAGCAGCTGTTCCATATTGAAGAATTGCCATGGTACGCTGACATAGTCAATTATCTGGTCTACCAGCAATTCCCAGAGGATTATACTGACCACCAGAAGAGGAGGCTCAAGTACGAATGCAGATCATATTTTTGGGATGAGCTGAATCTGTATAAGAAGAGGGCAGACCAGATTCTATAATTATGCATACCAAATGCTGCTCGACAACGCATATTATCGCAGTGTCATAACTCAACATATGGTGGACACTTTGGAGGACAGTGCACTGCAGCAAAAGTATTACAGAGTGGATTCTACTGGCCAACATTATTTAAGGATGCAGTTGACTACATGATGAAGTGTGATCGGTGCCAACGCACAGATAACATTTCATGGAAACATGCAATGCCTATGAACATCATCTTGGAACTTGAGTTGTTCGACGTATGGGGTATCAACTTCATGGGACCATTCTCTCCCTCGAATGGTAAAAAATTATATCTTGTTAGCCGTCGACTATGTATCCAAGCGGGTTGAAGCAGTGGCATGTGTTGCAAGAAATGTGGCGGTAGTCTCTCAATTCCTGAAGAAAAACATTTTCACTCGTTTTGGCACCCCATGTGCCATAATAAGTGATGAAAGGTCCCACTTTGTCAATCATACTGTCAAGGAACTGCTGTGCAAATATAACATTCTCCACAAAGTGGCCACCGCATACCATTCGCAGACAAATGGTCAGGCCGAGGTGTCTAATCGAGAGATCAAGCTGATACTTGAGAAGGTAGTAAGGCCTTCACGAAAAGATTGAGCAACAACGCTCGACGATGCGTTGTGGGCATACCTGACTGCATTTAAGACACCCATAGGTATGTCCCTGTATGCGTTGGTATTTGGTAAGGCGTGTCATTTGCCTCTAGCGCTGGAATACAAAGCATTGTGGGCGGTGAATAAGCTAAACTTTGATTTGAAGAAAGCAGGAGAAGCGAGAAAACTTCAATTGGTCGAGCTGGAGTAATGAAGGATTAACATATATGATAACACAAAGATCTACAAGGAGCGCGCAAAGCACTGGCACGACAAACACATATGCGGTAAAAATCTCCAAGTCGGACAAAAGGTCTTGCTCTTCAATTCACGACTACGGCTCTTTCCTGGCAAGTTAAAGTCGCGTTGGTCCGAACCCTTTATCATTAAAGAAATATTCCAGCATGGTGTGGTGGAGCTGATTACTGAGGACGGGAGCTGTACATTTAAGGTTAATGGGTAGCGAGTTAAGGCATATTGCGAGGGTGGTTTTCAGCAAGAAAAGACCTCTGTAGACCTGCAAAACCCGAAATAGAGAAAAATTGAGTGTCCCCTGCGCTGGGAAGAACCATCATCTAGGGCGCAAGTCTTCTGGAGTACCCTTTTTATGATTCATGCATTCTCATTTTTATGACACTTCAATTATCATTTATCTATCTGCATTTTACTTTCTCAAGAAAAAAAAAATGGCAAGAAAAAGTTTGATTAACTTTTTTTTATCATTTGACTCCCTCGATGTTTCTTTGCAAACGATCAAGGTACACGATTGTGGAGGCACTACACGAAGACGCAATTTCACTTCATCACCGCAATCCAAAGGAGGAAGATCGTCGCAAAGCAAGATGCGTCAACAAACAATGCGGGTGACAGCGCAAATTTGGGGGTTGTATTTTTGCTTCACTTTATTCCAAATTTTGCACTATCGCATCACATTTTGATTTTGAAAGTTTTATCACCACATCCTCTTTGATTACCGCAATTATTTAATATTGATAAATTTAGTGAGTCGTCGCATGCTGTCTCTTTGCCAATTATTATTTCAATGATGACAAACATGCTTCTATTTTTTTTGTATATAATAAAGTCTACTTAATTTTTAGGACAGTCACCTCATGAAATATTTCTAGAAGTTAGTGGTTTACTAGCTTTCTTTCAAACTGACCCTTTACCAAACTTCCTAAGAACATCGCATGACTTCTTTCAATCTTTTGGCAATGGGGACATTGCCGCATTTTAAATTTGGGGGTGAGGTATTTATTTCCGACCTTGCTATTTTTAGCTCTACAAAAAAAAAAAAAGGAGATGAAAGAAAATTTCGAGAATAACAACTCCACTGTTAACGCAATGGGAAACCCATGTTGATAAGAGTTAAGTTGTGAAAGGCACTTACCTGTAGTTGGATGTCCGCATGACACACGTGGGGGCAAGCCAAAACAAAAGTAAATCGCCAGGATCAACGCATAAATAAATGACCGTAACTCCGCTACCAAGTAGGTATGAGTTTAGTTTGAGAAAGAGTGTCTTGCTCGTAGTTGGATGTCCACATGACACATATGGGGGCAAGCCAAAATGAAGACGAGGCACTTGGACCAGCGCAAGGTCTAAAAAAAAAAAATAATGTCAAAAATGTGAAAGGATAAAAAATCAGTCAACACCCTAGTGAACAAAAAGTTTATTTTTTAAATAAATCATGTGATGTCCCAGAATCTAGTAAAGTCCTTTTTGAAGGTTAAGCTTGCGGTCCCTAGGTCTTAGAAATATTTTAAGAGGATATTTGAATAAGACTTAAGGAAATTTTGGTGTATAGGATTTGAATGAAGTATCCTTAAGAAATCTAGGAAAAGAGATTGCGGTCAACTTGCAAAAGGAAATATTTATCTTATGCTCGAGGACAAGCATTGTTTAAATTTGGGGGTGTAATAACTGGCAGAAATGCATGTTATTACAGTGCTAAGTTATTAAACAATGAAGGTTTGAGTTGACAAAATATGTTAGATTGCGTCCAAAAATCATTAAGTTCATAACATTGCGGTCGCATGCGTTCTGATAATGGGTAGAAATGCACGTTATCATAGTGCTAAGTTATTAAACAATGTTGGATTGCATTGATAAAATATGTTAAATTGCATTCATTAAACATAAATTCTATAATATTGCGGTCGCATGCGTTCAGCGCATTAGAACTATTGATTTTTTGTATTTTTGTGCAAAATATGCGTTAATGTAATGCAAGATTGCGATGATAAGAAAACATCGGTCGAGCGTAACTTCACCGCAAGACTTTGCATTAATTGTGCTCGCAAACATTCACCCAAGAAGAATCACTGCAACTTGGTCAGCGCAACATAGTGAGCGCATCTAGGTGAAAGGCCAATTAAGAACGATGGGACAAAAAGCTGATGATAGTCGGATCCAAATTAAGTTGATAGTCGATAACGGTCACAAAGACATTTAGCTTTATTGGTGACAATCATCCGGCACATCAATCAGGAATTAAAGTTGTCCCATCTACAACCAGGAGAGAGAAGCTGCCTTTCACCATTGATGCCCTATAAATACCAAGTGCAGTCTTCAGAAAAGGGGTTAATCGGTCAATCAACTAACAAGTTCACCAGCGCTTCTATTCATAGTTTATTTTCCATTTTACGGCGAAGCAAGAGAAGAGTGGTGATGCCGGAGATCGCCAAGGGCAGCTCGAAAGAGAACCTTGCAGCGTAAAAGCAGAAAGCGGGCCGACTCTCGCGATAGCGAGAATATCTTTAGAGCACGAGTAGTAACAGTGTAAATGCCTGGTAGTAAGAAATTGCTACCAGGCTCTTTACTATACTTGCATTGTTATCTTGTATTTCATCTCATCTCTATTCAATGGAAGTTCTATTTCTACATCTGCTCACTTTCTTAATTAGCATGAGTAGCTAAACAAGTCGAATGGGTTGAGAAGAACTAAGCTAACATGACCTAGGAAGTTCATTGCGTGCTATTGTCTTGTTTTATTCTATGCAAAATATCCTTTAGAATTACTTGAGAGAGAATCTAAAGAAAGAACCTAATGACTCGAGAGAGCTAGGTTAGAATCTGAACTCGAAAGAGCAAGATTAGGTTTGCATAAACAAGAGATAGGGACTTAGAGATAAGCTCTGTTTGTCAACTTGCATCACATGCATCCTAGGAATGGGAGTGATATTATGTGGTCGCATATTTGTGTGAATGTCATGTTGTCATCACATAAATAGAGATAAAGGTTTATGTGTAAACCCTGTAGACTTATCGCATATTTATCGCATGCGTTCTAGCCTTAGAAGCCGTAGCATTCACGCCGAGAGGTGGTTTACTATTGTATGCATGTTGCATGATCGCAAGGCATGGACGCATTCTAGGGAGTGTTAGCTGAAACTTTTCTCAACCCGTTCACCGCATATTCATCGTATTTCCTGCAACGCAAACAACAAACCCAACGATTTATTCATTTAACTGGTTACCGCAAGTTTTCATAAAAATCACCAACGCAACTATTTTCACAAGTCCCTGTGTTCGACCTTGGACTTACCAGGAAACTCAAAGGAATTTACACTTGAATTCCGCTTGGGAAAATTGAGTGCATCAATGCAAGCCATCAATGCATATCATCCATATTTTCATTCATAAAAATAACGCATCACGTTCATCGCATAGAAACGGTTAAATTTTGTATTTTTATGCAAAATATGCGTTGATGCAAGGCAAAAAGTGCGTTCACAAGAAATCAATGGTCGAGCGCAACATTACAGCAAGGCATTGTGGTGATTTGTGCTTGCAAACATCTGCTCAAGAAGGATTTTCGCATAGAGTCGATGCAACTTGGTGGGGGCATCTGGGTGAAAGGCATAATTAATCACGATGGGATAAAAAGCTGATGACGGTCGAATTCGAATTAAGTTGACAAGCCGCTAACAATAACAAGTACACTCAGCTTTTCGGTGACAAATATTTGGCGCATCAGTCAGAGAATTAAAGCCATCCCATCTATGAAATCATAAGAGAGAAGCCGCCCTTCACCCCAAAGCTCTATAAATACCGAAGGCATCTTTCAGAAAAGAGGTTCAGCAAGTTCGGAGAGTTAGAGAATTTTCCTTAGATAGTTTAGCCTTGTTCTTAGATTTTATTTTATTTTAAGGCGGAAGCGAGAGAAGGAGATTGTGCCGATAGATCGTTCCGGTGAGCTTGGGAGAGCGTCGGAAGCTTCAAGATCCGAGAGATGGCCAGCTCCTAAGGAAGCAGGATTATCTTTTGAACCGAATAGAGTTTCCAGTGTAAAAGCCTTGGGCAGCAAGGGATTGCTACCAGGCTCTCTAACCTTATCTTCCATTGTTGTTTTGTATTCAAACTCATCTATAGAAATGGAATTTACTTCTCTATATCTATTCACTCTTTGTTATTTACGCATGAGTAGCTAAATCTGTTGAATGGGTTGAGGAGCACTTAGCTAGCATAATTGGGGATCTTCATTCTATGCGATTATCTTGTATTATGTATGCTTCATTCGTCTATTAGAGATACTCGAGAGGGTAGTCTAAGGACAGGATCAAGGCTTGGAAAAGTCAGGTTAGAATCTAGGCTCGGGAGAGTCAGATTAGAATGAATAATCAAGAGATAGCAGCTTAGGAATAAGTATTGTTGCTATTAACGCATCACATGCATCCTAGAGATAGGATATGATCGTGTACTGTCACCTTGTTTTTGTGTGCATCTTGCATCATCGCATAGGAAAAGAGTAGAGACTTAGAAATAAGCTCTATAGAGACTTTTGCATTCAACACATGCGTCCTAGACTTAGGAGCACTGCATTTGCATTGGAAAATGATTTGTTGTGCATGAGTGTAGCATGATCACATAGTCTGATGCATTCCCAGGTAACGCTAGCTAAAGACCTTCTCAACCCGTTCCTCCGCATACTCAGTGCATCTATCGCATACTCGAACTTTTCTCAAATCCATTGCATTTATTTATTTTTATTACCTCAAACAACAATCCAACAACTATTGATTTATTTGGTTACCGCAAAGTCTTTTGAAAATTACCAACGCATATGACTTTCCCAAGTCCCTAAGTTCGACCCTGGACTTACCAGGAAACTCAGTGGAGTTTACACTTGGATTCCACAGAGAAAACTTGATTGCTCAATGCATTTTCATCACCGCATTTCATTCCACATTTTCACCTCATAAAATAATGCATCACAACTCTCCACCAAGCATAGAGTTATGCTCAAAGACAGAAGCAACACATTGTAAGCAACGTAATTACCCTAGCTTTATGTTGCGTCATTACGCTCAAAGGCAAAATGCAACCTATCATTTAACTGGTTACCGCAAGTTTGCCTTTGTTGTGAGCTACTTGCGTCATTACGCTCAAAGGCAAAATGCAACCTGTCATTACGCTCAATTCTAACCTAGCTCTCTTGGTGGTTGTTGTGAGCTACTTGCTTAGTTGCTCTATTGACCATTGTTGCATTGAAAGAACCCATGTGGCCCTTCTTTTTGTGCCACAGATTAAAATTTTTTTGTTGATTCTTCCAAGAAAAGTTTGGGTGGTTTTTCCACCCAGGGTTGTAGGTGTTAGAAAAGGGGTTGTATTTTACAAAATATACAAACTTTGGATTTTGTGGACAATCCTCCATTGCATGCCCATCACCGCAAGTCGCACACCTTGCGGTGTTTTAACTTATTGCATTGATTTGCCCACCTTGCAGTGTTGAGCTGCTAA
Organism: Benincasa hispida; assembly: GCF_027475165.1. Classification (NCBI taxonomy): domain Eukaryota; kingdom Viridiplantae; phylum Streptophyta; class Magnoliopsida; order Cucurbitales; family Cucurbitaceae; genus Benincasa; species Benincasa hispida. The sequence goes on along the minus strand of NC_143484.1, from coordinate 5,030,287 downwards.
TCGTCATTCCTTGAATAAAATTCATCTATGCGATCATTTGGATTTGCAATGAAACAATAGCACCGTTATTTGCATCCAAATCTTTGAATCTTAATCTCTGATCGCTCTCCCTCCACTCTTCATGATTCTTGAAGATGCGATCCTGGATATTCTTCGCCTCATCATAAGTCTTGTCAAGCAGACCACCAGCTGCTGCCGCATTGGTAGCGGTCTGCGAAGCAGGATTCAACCCGTGGTAGAAAATTTCCATTTGAAGGCAGTCTTGCAGCCCATTATGTAGACAATCTCGGACCAATCTTTTAAACCTCGCCCAGCCATCGCTGAGCGATTCGTCCATATCTTGTTCAAAATTAGTAATAAGCTTTCTTCGTCTGGCATTTTCTGTAGGTGGGAAATACTTCTTCATAAACTTCTCCACCACCTGCTCCCAAGAAGTGATCTCTCCTGGTTCAAGCGAATAAGCCCATTTCCTAGCCTGATCATAGAGAGAAAATGGAAACAACGTTAGTCGAACCTCCTCAGCAAAGATGTTCGGGAACACAAAAGTATTGTAGATTTCAATAAAACTTTGGAGATAGGCGTGCGGATCCTTGCCACGCCTTCCTCTGAATTGACCTGCAACCTGGATCATCTGCAGCATCACCGGTTTCATTTCAAATCTACTTCCGTCTAAGGCATGCCTCATGATTCTCGGAGAGAAATCATAGAGGTTTGGCGATGCATAGTCCCTAATGGGCCTATTGCGATCGTTTGCCAACAGAATTGGATTTTCCATGACATTGTTGTTGTTTGGTGCTTCATTCCTAGGCTGCTCCGCCATTTCTTCTTTATTGGATTGTGGTTGTTGTTGGTGGTCCCTTAGTCTCCTTCGAAATGTTCT
>NC_143484.1:4963394-5028907 GCF_027475165.1 Benincasa hispida | reverse complement strand
TGGGCTTAATGTCTCCACTATAAGCCAACACCTAGCCCACTATTTTGTTAGTGGAATTATCCAACAAAAATTCAGATTTTCCCACTAACTTTAGTCAAAGAGCTAAATAGTCATTTTGTCAAAGTCAAACTTTGATCGAAAAGTCCACATTTTGACTTTTTATGATTTTTTCCATGTTGACTAATTTTGACCTCTCGAGCATGAATCCACATTCATTTTCGCGGAATTCAAATCACATTTGAATATAAGATCGGTCAAAGTTTGACTTTTCAAAGTTAAAAGTCAACTCTTTGACTTTTTACATTTTTGATCATTTCCATTATTTTCGAACTTCCGAATATGAACGTATTCATATTCTTGATATTTAAATCACATTTAATCATTAAAGTTGTATCTCTAAATTGAAAACCGACTACTATATCACATATACTTGTCAGTTTCTCTCTCTTCACCTAATTCGAACAATTAGAATCATTCTAGCATACTGTTCTAAGTTTATTCCATATAAGCTAGTAGGGGAACTTAATGGACCTATAGATCATGGGCTCCAACTATACGAGATTAGCTGGCTAAACTCTTTAGACGGAGCTAATCAACATTCGTTAACTCACGAGTCATTCCACTATAGTCCCGTAGTTGCACTCCCCTCACTATAGATATATTTGTGTCCATTTGATATAACCATGATTAATAAGCTAATCCTTCACAGGTTGTTCGCAATCTCGCTGGGTCATAAAAACCGTTTTACCCCTAAGACTACATCTTGTTCCTTAAGTTCCACTAATCCTCTAATGAACAATTGGTTTAAGGTCCAACCTATAAACCGAACCCCTCTCGGGCCAAGGAGAGGGTGGGGCCCCTTGTTCAAGACCTGGATTCAGTACTAAAGGGAACAACCTATCTACTATCTCTATAACGGGTAGGAGTGAATTCCATCTTGCACCCTATGTTCCCAGCTATCCACCTGATCTTACCCCTGAAATAGGAGGCTTATTGAGTCAACAATAATGAGCTGCCTTCACCTATGAAGATCTAAGGATAATTTCGAGTGAACATGAGTTCATAGTTAGCTCAGGATTAAGATTAAGTTACCTAGGTCATCAATTAACGAAATAGTCAGTTTTATACATTAAACGGCATTTAGAACGTAAAAGTTACTATTTCATGGTTCAGTCTTATGTAAACTCTTTACATAGGATGCCCCCATTTTCATGTCTCCACATGAACGGTTTAAGATCACATCGTTTGTACTAACTACAAAATGGGATGCATCCATAGTGTCCCCAAAATAAGGCGCCCAACCTTATTCATATACTATAGACCATTTTGGCTATATATATTTGAACTTGACCCACATTTATGTCACTACATAAAGTTCAAACTTAAACTTAATAGCCTTAGAACCTTAGTTTATTGGATTCATGAATATAGAATTTAAATTTACTAAATATTTTCAATAACTGCTTTATTGAACAAGAATATGATATTACAAACTACGAGTTTTAGGACATAAAATCCAACAAACTCCCACTTAGACTAAAACTCCTAGTAGGATCAAACGATGCTGAATTTAACTGTGAGAAATTAATATTACATATGAGTAAAATAAACATATGAATACAATAAACTAGGGCATTCACGCCCAACATAATCTCCCACTTGTCCTAGTTTAGAAACATCGTAGACCTAAACTGTGTAGGTGACCCTCAAAAACTTTAGCCATGAGGGTTTTTGAAAGGATCAGCAATGTTTTGCTCGGAAGGTATCTGGGTCACTACAATGTCAACACAGTGTACGATTTCCAAGATAAAGTGGTACTTTCGTTCGATGTGCTTTCCCCATTTATGGCTTCGAGATTCTTTTGAATTTGCAACTACACTGCTGTTGTCACAATACAAGGTGATGGGTAGATGCATATTTGGAACAACTTCCAAATCTGTCAAGAATTTCCTCAGCCATACTGCTTCTTTTGCTGCTTTGCAAGCAGCTATGTATTCAACTTTCATTTGGAGTCAGCTATACAGGTCTATTTTACGCTTCTCCACACTACTGGTCCTTCGTCAAGAGTGAACACTGATCCAGATGTAGACTTTCTAGCATCTTTATCAGTTTGGAAATCATAGTCAGTGTATCTAGTAAGGATTAGGTCCTTAGCACTATACACGAGCATGTAGTCCCTAGTTCTCCTGAGATACTTTAAGATGTTCTTAACGACATTCCAATGATCACGTTCAGGATTAGACTGGTATCTACTGACAATCCCTACTGAGTAGCATATGTCAAGTCTAGTACATAACATTGCATACATCAGGCTTCCAACTGCAGAGGCATAGGGAATATTTCTCATATCCTCAACTTCTTGAGGTGTCTTAGGACATTCTCCTTTTGACAAATGAATTCCATGTCTGAAAGGCAACAGACCCTTTTTGGAATTTTGCATTTTATATCTAGACAACATTTTGTCTATATAAGATGCTTGAGACATGGCTAGTGTCCTATTCTTGCGATTCCGAACAATTTGGATCCCAAGAATATACTGCGCATTTCTTAATTCATTGAGTATTTAACCATTGCTTGACGTCAGTAAGATATCCTACATCATTCCCAATGAGTAGAATATCATCGACATATAAAACTAAGAATGCTATAGTAGAATTGACGATCTTCTTGTAAACACAAGGCTCGTCAACATTCTATTCAAAGCCATAAAATTTGATCGCAATATCAAATCTTATATTCCAAGATCTAGAAGCTTATTTCAAACCATAAATGGAATTTTGAAGCTTACAAACCTTTTGTTTTTTACCCTGTGCAATAAACCCCTCTGGTTGAGCCATATAGATACTCTCTTCAAGATCGTCGTTTAGAAAAGCTGTCTTGTCATCCATCTGCCAAATTTCATACTCATAAAAGGTGGAAATGGATAAAAGTATTCTAATCGACTTAAGCATGGCAATGGGAGAAAAAGTTTATTCATAGTTCACTCCCTCTCTCTAGGTATAACACTTTGCCACAAGTCGAGCCTTAAAAGTCTGTACTTTACCGGCTTGGTCTTGTTTTCTCTTGTAGATCCACTTACAACCAATTGGTTTTACATCATTTGGTTGATCTACAAGTTTCCAAATAGAATTGAACTACATAGACTCCATTTTGAGGTCCATGGCTTTGACCCACTGATCACGGTCCACATCTTTCATCACCTGTTTATAGGTCGATGGATCCTCTATGCCGTCATCAGGTATGACGACGTGTTTCTGTTGAACCCAAGTAACAGTCAGGCTATTGAACAACCCTCCCACTACATCGAGGCACTCTCAACTCTTGAGAAGTATGTGACTGACCTAATATGCTAGTTTTATCTACTACTTTAGTAGATGAACTAGCTCTATCTGTAGCGTCTTTGGAAATCTCATTCAATACTAGTTTACTGCGAGGTTGTTGGCTTCTTATGTGGTCTTCCTCTAAGAATGTGGCATTTTTCGATACAAATACTTTATTCTCTTAAGAATGATAAAACAGACCACCCCTTGTTTCCTTTGGATAACCTACAAATAGGCATAATTTTGAACCCCAAATTCTAAAGTGACGTAAACTACTTTTACGCCCTTTCCATAGCTCATAAGGTGTTTCTGTAACACTTTTAGAGGGAACATTGTTCAAAATATGGACAGCAGATTCAAGTGCATATCCTGAAAAGAAATCAGAAAATTAAGCATAGCTCATCATAGAGCGAACCATATCTAATAAGGTTCGGTTTCTTCTTTCTGATACACCGTTCTGTTGAGGCGTACTAGGTGCGGAGAGTTGTGACTGGATCCCATTTTCTATTAAATAGTCTTGGAATCATATGTCCATATACTTTCCACCTCGATCTGATCGAAGTGTCTTTATTGTTTTACCTAATTCATTCTCAACTTCAGCCTTATATTCTTTGAACTTTTGAAGAGAATCAGACTTGTGATGAAGCAGGTAAACAGGACTATACCTTGAATAATCATCAATAAAACTGATGAAATATTCATACCCACCTCGAGCCTTGACATTCATTGGTCCACAAAGGTCCGATTGTACGAGCTTTAAGGGTACTTTGGCTCTGAGACCTTTTCCAGTAAAAGATCTCTTGGTTATCTTTCCTTCAAGACAGGGTTTACATGAAGGTAAAGAGTTATCTTCTAACTGACTTAAAAGTCCAATCTCTACCAATCTTCCAATCCTATTGAGATTTATGTGACCAAGTCTAAGGTGCCATAGATAGGCGTTGGAAGAAACCTTTTGTTTTTTATTCTGAGTTTATAATGTCCTAAACATTTCAGTATTTAAAACAAAATTTGCTCTAGTTGGTCTTAACTTATATAAGTTGTCTTCAAGTGTAGTAGAACAAATTTGAATACCTTTACAAAAAATGAACGCTTCATTTATATTAAAAGATATTGTATATAATTGTTCTATAATACAAGTGATAGATATCAAATTCCTCTTCATAAGAGGTGCATACAAAACATTTTTAAGTACTAGATATCTATCTTCAAAAAACAACTTCAGATCTCCCACTGCTTTAGCTGAGACAACCTCTCTTGTTCCAACTTTGAGGGTTATCTTACCTTCTTCAAGCTTTTTCCAATAACTAGTTTCCTGAAACGAGAAACTAATATGATTAGTGGCTCCTGAATCTAGTATCCAGGTTGAAGTATCATATTCCACTAAACATGTTTCAACGACCAGTAAATCATATTTACCTTGTGCCATTTTCTCAGCTTTCTTCTCTGCAAAGTACTTCGGACAATTTCTCTTCCAATGCCCGTTTTGGTTACAGTGGAAACATTTTCCTTTATCTGTATCCTTCTTTCCCTTTTTTATCTTGGGAGCCTGCTCTTTTCCCTTATGTTTCATTTGAGCTTTAGAGGGTCCAGCTTTATTTTTAGAGGACATTCCTCTTAAAAACTTTTTCTTAGTGGTAGCAACATTTGCTTCCACTTCCTTCCCTTTACCTAAAGTAAGGTTTTGGAATCACTGGAGCTCGTTAAGAAGGGTAGTGAGGTTAAATTCTATCTTATTTAAAGACGCATTTGTCTCGAAAGGTATAAAACTCTTCGGAAGAGATTGTAAGATAAAGCTAACCTGGTTACCCTCATCAATGGGTCCTTCATTTACTTCAGCGATATTGAAGTACATCATCATGTCCAGGACATGTTCTTTAACAGAGGTCCCCTCCTTCCTCCACTTCGTGTAAATGTGTTTAATTGCCTCGTGTCTAAGGGACCATGATGGTTGCCCAAACATTTCTCTTAATGAATCTATTATCTCTTTAGCCGTAGCTAAGGATTCATGTTTCTTTGCCAAAACATCAGACATGCTGGCAAGTATGTAAACACGGGCCTTCTCATATGCGTTGATTCTCCATTCTTCTAGCTCGACCAGCTGCAGTTTTCGCGCTTCTCCTACTTTCTTTAGATCAAAACTCAGTTTTTTGACCGCCCACAATGCTTTATATTCCAGCTCCAAAGGAAAGTGACACACTTTGCCTAATACCAACGCATAAAGAGACATACTTATAGGTGTTTTAAATGTGGTCCAGTATGCCCATAACGCTTCATCAAGCTTCATTGCCCAATCCTTTCGCGAAGGGTTGACTACCTTCTCAAGTATCAATTTAATTTTCCGATTGGACACTTCAGCTTGGCCATTTGTTTGCGGATGGTATGCGGTGGTAACTTTGTGGAGGATATTGTTGTAAGACCCTAACACCAAAACTAAAGTTAAATAGAGAAGGAAAAATACCAAGTAGGAAGAAACCACTCCAATTTCCTAAGGAAGAATAACCAAGGGACTAAACACTTAAGAAAGGCTTAAGGTATGGTGAACGCAAGAAGGAATAAGGGATGGAAGCAAGAAAGCTTGGGAAAATTTGTCTAAGGGTTGCATATCACCAAGCAAATGCATGTAGGACCCATAAGGGAAAAATAAGCTAGCATGCATCGAGGCCAAGTGCGCAAGCCGTGCGCCAAGCGCACAGGCCATGTATCAAGGCCCAACGCACAGGCCATGTGTTGCGTGTGCAGATCATGCGGCAGGGATGCACACAGGCCATGTGGCAAGGACGCACACAGGCTGTGCGTCAAGTGCGCGCCTATGCGCCGGAGCTTACGCCTATGCATCCAAGGGAGAACGTGCGCCTATGCGATCAGGAGTGCACGCCTATGCATCGACAGGGGACGCGCAACCTACACGTTGATGAGCGTCGGTCCATGCGTCGAGCGAGCGAGCCACCCTATATGCTGCCAAGTGACCATGCATCGATGTACTAGTCCAAACGCAGCCCACGCGCCAAGAGGGCCTATGCAGCCAAACCTACCAAGCGACCAACCGTGCAAACGCACCATGCATTGATGGTCCAGCACATGCGTTTACTAGGTCAGGCAAGCCTATGCGTTGAAGAGCCACCCTATGCATTGGTGGAGATCACTTCATGCGTTGGCCAAGGAGGAATTGATGGGGAATTTTAAGAGAGAAAGCCAAGAATTTCGAATAAAAGACTTAAACATTTGGGTATAAAAATATGTGAAGTATTTAAAGAAGTGATGTGACAAAAGGAGAATCACATAAAAACTAAGTAGGAGATGGCTAAGGGAGATTTCATGCAACTTAAGCAAGCATGAGGTGGGTGAAGGAGATTTCATGCAGCTAAGGGGCTTTTGGTTGGCAAGCTAAGGAGGAAACAACACAAGGCTAGCATAGGGGTAGACTTAGTAGACTTCATGTTAGCAGCCTTAGATTAGACAAATAGTAGATGTGTTGTCAACTTGAGGTGAATTTGAGATGGCTATAAATAGGGAACTTGGGCAAGGGAATTCATTCATACCATCCTCAAAGTCATAAATTGAGAGAATTTTAGGGAGAAAAATTAAGTTATTAGGCGAAATTGAGAGAAAAAGGGGTTGCATTGGTGAGTGAGGGCAGTCGGACGCCCAGCCTTGCACACACGCAGCACTACGTCCATCGCCCATTTCGTGCGTCAGCCCATAGCGTCGCATGCATCGCCCAGCCCCAACGCACAGCACTCGCACGCATCGCCCAGCTCCAACGCACAGCACCAGCGTGCAGGCGCATCCCCAACGCACACCCAGCGCGCACACCTCGCGCGCAGCACGCCCAACGCGTAAGCGCACATCTGTGCGACGCCCTACACCCATTGTGCCACTGCCCAACACCAACTGCCTATTCTTGGGCCAAAATAACCTCTAAAGAACCAACCTTGATATTTTGGCAGTTTCTAAGTGGGGTAAGCTGGTATTTTCAATAAATGGTGATATTCTAGCTAAAGTTTAACATTTTGACTTACATAGCAAGTACTAAACTAAGGAATTTCCATGTATATGGAGAAATTCACAGGGGAGTAGTCAAAAGGGTGATTTGAGTGGAACACATGCAGATGGTGAGTGTTTACGTAGCTTTATGCTTTGATATGTGAATAAATGCATATGTAAATGCAAAATACATGTTTATGGTGATATGATGATTGCCATGATATTGTTTGTGAAATGACTATGGAAGCTGAGATTATACCCTGATTACATAGTTAGCATGCTTAACAAAAGGTGCTTGGTGGGAAAATACAGTCGACCTCAGTCGGCGGGAAATAATAGTCAGTGACAACCGGCGGGAAATATAGTCAAGTACCTAAGCATGACTAGCGGGATAAAGAAATAGTTGGTGTGCACATTGGTGGGAAGTGGGTCATAGGAGGTTTCCATAGGTGATTGTGATGACTGATAATGATATATGCATGCCACGTATAGCATGGGACTAAAGGTTATTGATTGCATGAATATATCCATGATCATGCATAAGTTATCTTGAGATTATTATCATGTGATTGATGATTTGCAAAGTGATTTCTGTCTTAAAAGAACCACTCACTGGGCTTAGTAGCTCACACTCTTTAAAATGTTTTCTTATATCCCCCCCTCCCCCAGGTAGCAAATCGGAGCATTCAAAGGGGAGTTTACTACCCACCACCAACTCAGGATTTGGTAAACTCCCAGGGCACGACTCAGATCATGTAACAAAGAATAGAGAAAAATTTAACTATGTGTATAGATGGATAGGTGGAATACTGTAAACCTATTAAAGCCTGTAAGAAATATGGGGGAATATTGAATATGAGTGTTGTCTTGAGATACTACTGGTTACCCTCACGCTCCCTTCCCGGTCTTGGGGATTAAGGCTTGGGAGGGGGTGTGAAAATTGTACTTGCACAGCAACTCCTTTATATTGTGGTTGACAAAGTGTGATCCTTCATCACTTATGATGGTATGGGGAGTGCCAAAACGCATGAAAATACTTTTCTTCAAGAATTGGGAGACTACTGTCGCATCACTTGCGGCGCATGCAATTACCTCTACCCACTTGGAAACGTAATCGACAGCCAATAAGATATAATGCTTACCATGCGAAGGAGGGAATGATTCCATGAAATCAATCCCCCAGACGTCAAATAATTCTAGCTCCAAGATACTATTCATTGGCATTGCATTCTTCCATGAAATGCTACCGGTGCGTTGACACCGATCACATTTAATTGCGTAGTCATCAGCATCCTTGAATAATGAAGGACAAAATAATCCACTTTGCAAAACTTTGGCGGCAGTACGTTGTCCTCCAAAGTGCCCTCCATATGGCGAATCGTGGCGCTGTGACAATATGCGTTGTTGAGCAGCATTTGGTACGCATAATCGAATGATTTGGTTTGTACCTCTTTTATACAGATTCGACTCATCCCAGTAATAATGCTTGCATTCATACTTGAGCTTCTTCTATTTATGGTATGTGTAATCTTCAGGAAATTGTTCACAGACCAACTAATTAACGATGTCTGCATACCAGGGCAGTTATTCTGTGCGAAATAGCTGCTCATCCGGAAACACAACACTCACTTCAGATTCATTGCGGTCAACCTCGGGATTTTTCAGTCTGATAAGTGATCCGCAACTTGATTCTCTATCCCCTTTCAATCAATTATCTCGATATCAAATTCTTGAAGGAGGAGAAACCATCTAATCAATCTCGGCTTTGCGTCCCTCTTTGTCATCAGATATTTGATTGTCGAGTGATCAGTATGAATGAGTACCTTGGTTCCCAACAAGTATGCCCAGAATTTTTCCAACGCAAAGATCACAGCCAGGAGCTCTTTTTCAGTGGTGGTATAATTAATTTGAGCAGAGTTCAGAGTTTTACTCGCATATGCGATGGGGTGCAAAATTGTTTTCTTCTTTTGCGCTAGTGCGGCTCCCATCGCATACTCGCTTGCGTCGCACATGATTTCGAACGGTAGTGTCCAATCCGGCGCAATTAAGACGGGTATGGTAATCAATGTATCCTTTAAAATTCGAAATGTGTTGAGGCAATTGTTATCAAATTCAAACTTTTTGTCTGCCTCTAGTAACACACTCAATGATCTTGCTATCTTAGAAAAGTCTTTAACGAATCGTCTGTAGAATCCAACATGCCTCAGGAATCTTCTTACTGCCTTCACATTGGTTGGTGGTGAAAGATTTTCAATTGCGTCAATCTTTGCTTTATCCACCTCCAACCCTTCTCGAGAGACCTTGTGTCCCAACACTAAACCCTCTGTCACCATGAAGTGACATTTTTCCCAGTTGAGCACCAGGTTCGCCTATTCACATCTTTTCAGAATTTTCTCCAAATTGGCCAGGCAAACCTCATAAGTGTTCCCATAAACGGAGAAGTCATCCATAAATATTTCTACTGAGTCCTCGAGATAATCTGAAAAGATTGCCATCATGCACCTCTGGATCGTGCTTGGCACATTGCAGAGGCCGAACAGCATGCGGCGAATAGCGAATGTCCCATATGGGTAGGTGAATGTGGTCTTGTCTTGGTCTTGAGAAGCTATCATGATCTGGTTGTACCCAGCGTAACCATCCAAGAAATAGAAAAATTCATTCCCTGCTAATCTGTACAACATTTGATCGATGGATGGCAGAGGGAAGTGATCTTTCTTTGTGGCTGCATTCAATTTGCGGTAGTCCATACAGATGCGTCATCCAATGATGGTCCTCTGCGGTATTAATTCATTGTTCTCATTGGGGACTATCGTCATTCTACCCTTCTTCGGCACACATTGCACGGAGCTGACCAGCATTGCATGGGGCTGACCCACGTGCTATCTGCAATGGCATAGATAATGCCCGCATCCAACCACTTAATAATCTCCTTTTTGACGACCTCTTTCATCACAGGGTTAAGTCTGCATTGATTCTCAATGGTTTCTTTGTGGTTGTCCTCAAGACGAATGTGGTGCATGTAGTACACAGGACTAATTCCTCTGACATCAGCGAGCGTCCAGCTGATTGCTCGCACATGCTTTTTGAGAATGCTCATCAACGCATTCTCTTGATTTGCATTGAGCGCAGAGGAAATTATTACTGGCAGCTTCTCATTCTGCCCCAGGAATGCGTACTTCAGATGTGTTGGTAGCGTTTTAAGTTTAAAGGTTGGTGGCTCCACGAGAGAAGGTTACATTATTTTTCTTTCTTCCTTCGACTCTTCTTCTTGCATTGCGATCGGTCCTTCTTCCTTGTTTGTTTTTGCTACGATCGCATTGCAGGCAGCTACGAATGCGTCGGCATCCTCTTCTTCATACTCTTAATTAGACTTTTCTTCTTCAATCAAATTCAAGTCATCTTCCGAATTTGGCAGGTCTTCCTCATCAGGAAATTTCATGGCACGAATTATATTAAATTTGAGCTTCAGTCCATTAATGCTCAAAGTGATCTCGCCCTTGTGCACATCAATTTGAGCACGACTCGTTGATAGGAAAGGTTGCCCCAAAATGATGGGCACATCTTTATCGGCCTCATAATCCAGGATGATGAAGTCAGATGGCAAAATAAATTTATCAATCGTGATTAGTACATCCTTCACCTAACCCTCTAGATGAACCAGAGATCTGTCGGCCAGTTGAAGAGTCGCGGATGTGGGCACAAGTTGCCCCACATTTAGTTGTCGGAAGATTGACAGCAGCGTCAAATTTATGCTGGCCCTCAAGTCACACAGGGCTTGCCCAATATAGAGTCCTCCTATGGAGCAAGGAATAGTGAATCCCAAGATCGCTCATCTTCGGTGGGATAATAGATTTGGGACTTTGCGTTAGTGCCACCGTGGTAAATTTTCCAGTGCCTCTTTTCTTGGTTACCATGTCCTTCAGAAACTTGGCATAGGCAGGCATTTTTTCAATCGCTTCAATGAAAGGAATGTTAACATGTAATTGCTTTAACATAGATAAGAAGCGTTGGTATTGTACCTCTTCGTTTTTCTTCTTCTTTAGCCTCTGAGAGAAAGGTGGTAACTGGACTTTCACGGTTCCTGTTTCATTTGACTTTGAGTTTGATGCAACCTCAGGTTCTACTACTTCATTTTCTTCTTCTTCTTCTTGCGTTGCCGCAATCTTAGGTTCAACTGCGATGGAGGTTGATCTGTTCTGCTCCTTCTTTTCTCCTCCACAGTCTTTCCACTGTGCAATGTTACAACCTGACATTGCTCCTTACCTGAACTCCCTGAGTTGCATGGAAGCTTGATTGAACTTGGCAGTGCCCCTAGCGGTCTACTTTTGAGCTCATTTGCAAGTTGGCCCATTTGCAATTCAAGGTTGCGGATGGACGTAGCCTGACTTTGAAGCACCGTCTCATTTTTCTCTATATATTGCTTCAATAGGCCTACTAGGGAAGAAGATTATGGTGGTTGTTGTGAGCTATTTGCTTAGTTGTTGTGTTGATTGTTGTTGCGTTGAAAGAACCCATGTGGCTCTTCTTTTTGTGCCACAGATTGAAAATTTTGTTGTTGATTCTTCCAAGCAAAGTTTGGCTGATTTTTCCACCCGGGGTTATAGGTGTTGGAAAAGGGGTTATTCTTTACAAAATATACAGACTATGGGTTTTGTGGAAAATCCTCCATCGCATGCCCATCACCGCAAGTCGCACACCTTGTGATGTTTTGACTTATTGCATTGATTTGCCCACCTTGCAGTGTTGGGCTGCTGATCGTCATTCCTTGAATCAAATTCATCATTACGGTCATTTGGTTTTGCAATGAAACAATAACACTGTTATTTGCATCCGAATCTTTGAGTCTTAATCTCTGGACGCTCTCCCTCCAATCTTCATGATTCTTGGGGATACAATCCAGGATATTCTTCGCCTCAACATTAGTCTTGTCAAGCAGATCACCAGCTACTATCGCATTGGCAGCAGTGTGCGAAGCAGGATTCAACCCGTGGTAGAAAATTTCCATTTGAAGGCAGTCTGGCAGCCCATTATGTGGACAATATCGAACCAACCTTTTAAACCTCGCCCAGGCATCGCTGAGCGATTCGTCCATATCTTGTTCAAAATTAGTAATAAGCTTTCTTCGTCTGGCATTTTCTGTAGGTGGGAAATACTTCTCCATAAACTTCTCCACCACTTGCTCCTAAGAAGTGATCTCTCCTAGTTCGAGCAAATAAGCCTATTTCCTAGCTTGATCACAAAGATAAAATGGAAACAACGTTAGTCGAACCTCCTCAGCAAAGATGTTCGGAAACACAAAAGTATTGCATATTTCAATAAAACTTCGGAGATGGGCATGCGGATCCTCGCCACGCCTTTCTCTGAATTGACTTGCAGCCTGGATCATCTGCAGCATCACCGGTTTCATTTCAAATCTACTTCCATCTAAGGCAGGCCTCATGATTCCCGGAGAGAAATCATAGAAGTTTGGCGATGTATAGTCCCTAATGGGCCTATTGCGATCGTTTGCCAACAGAATTGGATTTGCCATGACATTGTTGTTGTTTGGTGCTTCATTCCTAGGCTGCTCCGCAATATCTTCTTTATCAAATTGTGGTTGCTGTTGGCAGCCCTTAGTCTCCTTCGAAATGTTCTCTCAATCTCTGGGTCGTAGTTCGCCAGAGATTGAGAGTTCTGCAAAGAATTCATAAAAATTACCGTTAACAACTATTTTGTCGAAGTCCCCGGCAACGGCACCAAAAACTTGATGCGTTATTTCATTAAATGGAGAATATGGATGATATGCGTTGATGGAATTACGTTGTGCACTCGAGGTTCCCCAACGAAATTCAAGTGTAAATTCCTCTGAGTTTCCTGGTAAGTCCAGGGTCGATCACAGGGACCTGTGAAAATAGTTTGCGTTGATAATTTTCTTATGAAAACTTTTCTGTAACCGGTAAAATAAATAAGGTGGTTGGTTTGTTGGTTGCGTTGATTGAAAATAAATAAAATAAATGCGGCAAATTTAAGAAACGAAAGTTGCGTTGATAGATGCCATGAGTATGCGATGAATGGGTTGAAAAGATCTTTAGCCAGCGTTACTTGGGAATGTGTTAGACTATGTGATCATGTCACTACCATGCATAGCAAGTCATTTTCCAATGTAAATGCGATGCTCCTAAATCTAGAATGCAAGTGTTGCATGCAAAATGTCCATAGAGCTTATTCCTAAGTCTCTACTCTTGTCCTATGCGTTGATGAAAAATGCATGAAGCAAGGTGACCGCATAGAATCATATCTTATTGTTAAGATGCATGCGATGCATTGATAACAAATAGTGCTCATCCCGAAGCGCCTATCTCTCATTCATGCATTCTTATCTGGTTTTTCCAAACCTAGATCCTGTCCTTAGACTACCCTCCCGAGTATCTCTAGTAGACAAATGAAGCATACATAAACAAGATAATTGCAAAGAATGAAGATTCCCTCGTTGTGCTAGCTAAATGCTTCTCAACACATTCAACTAATTTAGCTACTCGTGCGTGAATCATAGAGAGTGAACAGATATAGAGAAAGAAATCCCATTCTTATAAATAAGTTAAGTACAGAATGCTAATGGAAGTTTAAGGTAAAGAGTCTAGTAGCAATTCCTTGCTGACCGAGTCTTTTTACACTGGAATCTCTATTCTGAATTAAAGATATTCCCGCTTCCGCATGAGTCGACCCTCTCTCTGTCTTGAAGCATTCGGTGCTTTCCCAAGCTCGCCGGAACGATCTACCGGCACAACTTTTTCCTCACATTCGCCTTAAAATGCAAGAAGACTATGGATAGAGACGCGAACTTGTAAAATAATGAAATAATCGACTTCTTAACCCCCTCTCTGAAGAATGCATTTGGTATTTATAGGGCATCAAAGGTGAAAGGCGGCTTCTCTCTTCTGGTTGTACAGATGGGACAGCTTTAATTCCTGACTGATGCACCAGATAATTGTCACCGTTAAAACTGGATGTACTTTGTGACCGTTTTCGGCTGTCAACTTAATTTGGATCTGATTGCCGTCAGCTTTCCATCCCATCGATCTTAATTGACCTTTCGTCTGGATGCGCCCACCATATTGCGGTGATTCTTCTTGGGTGAATGTTTGCGAGCATGATCAATGCAAAGTCTTGCGGTGAAGTTGCACTCGACCAATGTATTCCTATGATTGCATTCTTTGTATTGCGTTAACGCATTATTCTGCACAAAAATATAAAGATCGACTGCTCTAATTCGTTGGACGCATGCGACCGCAATATTATAGAATTTATGCTTATTGGACACAATTTAACATATTTCATCAACGCAATCCAACATTGTTTAAGGATTTAGCACTATGATAACATGCAATTCTGGCTGTTATCAGCTTGCAAATTATTTAGATGAGTATTGTTCTAACCAAACCCAGAATCGAATCAACCAAATATTTAATTAAGACTATTCCTGTTAGATATTCAACCTAATTTTGTCCTAGATTTTAATGCAATTAGGCCAACATGAATTTGCATGTTATTTATCAATTTAAATTGGGCTAATTAGTTGATTAGGTCAAATTAACTACCTATTCCAATTAATTTGGTTAGGTATAATCAATTGCTTGACTCTAGTAATGAGAATTATATGATCGAATGCATCGAATAGAAGAATTTTGTAACCCAAACTAGGTATTTTTCTCATTGTTATCACAACTACTCTACTTTTATTTTATGAATTTAAATTTATTTTGCTACAAAACAATTTTCAAACCCCCTCCCATTCGATTACCCTCGAGCTAAAAACATGTTAATTAAGAAATTTTAGAGCACCCTATGTTTGACCCGATCTTTCCACTAAGACTTTATTGTGGTGGATTATTTTAAATTATTTGGTCTAGATTTGATCGACAAAATCCACTCTGACCAATATCCAAAAAGAAGAATCACAAATTATTGTCACCTCAAGAAAAAATAAGGGACTAATGAGACTCCATTGTAATCGTATCATAGTAGTGCAAAATGAGGTCTAAAAACAAAAGAGTATCAACAATCTCCAAAAACACAACCCAAAGAGAAATATCTACAAAAAGCACATTTCTAGGAAGAACATCCACTAATAAAGATTTCTAAGTATAGTCTAACAACTCACACAACCAACAATTTCAACAAACATATATATAAAGTTTCTAAAATGTCAAATTGACACCTTAACTCTCAAACTACCTAAAAATGTGTTGAACGCTTTTAGTCTCAAAACATCCTAAAATATCTATGTGTCATTTAGACTATCAAAACCATATAAAAGATACCTAAAATGTGCCTAAGTCCCACAACAGATTCGTGTCCAATAGGAATTCAAAATTTAAATTTAACAACTCATGTCACACAATTCATGCCTAAAACGTGTCTAACCACATTTTATAACGAGTCCATATTAATCAATCTTTGAGCTTCAATTACTTGATAATGATTCATTGGAACCTGCAGTTCTATTAGGAGCATCATTAGCATATATAAGTGGGAACAAATTATCTCCAGGTTGGAAGATATTCATAGAGATATCCTAACAAATAGGTGGTGTTTAAATTAATTAATGACTCGAACGTTGTAGAACATAACACATTCATGAAAGAAGAAATCAATCTAGGGCTCACCTGAGAGGCTTCCCCACTACCCAACTTCACATTAGTCACAAACTTCTTATCGACAGTGTTAGCAGCCATTCATAACGACCTTGGGATAACATTCATGATACTACCGAGGCCAGGGCCAGAATTCCCACTGAAATTTGAAGTCAGTATCCCATTCTTGACTATGTGAAAAGCCTCAATAGTGATTGATCATTGAAGTAATTTCTTAGCAATAAAACCTTTGACGAAAATAAAAATTACATCGACACCATCAGTGATGCGAGTAGAGGGAACGTTGCCTGGGCGTGTTAGAAATTAATAAGCTAGATACATTATGGATAACACATTCCTAGATACATTTCTAATTTCAAGATACATGCATTTCTAGATACATGTAATTGTTCAAGTACATCAATGGTATGTATACATGTACTTCATTTATTTTGTGTCTTTTAGGAAGTGTCTCTTGAGTACTATATAATGAGTTCATTTCCTTCATTTGTATGCAAGAGAAAAGAATCAAAATCAATAGAAGTAAATTGAAGTTTGAAAAGAAACTGAGTTTCAAGAGAACAATATTCTTCTCTTGTGCATTCTTGAGTTTTTTAAGAGAACAAGTTTCTTCTCTTAAAAGTTTGTGAGATTTAGAGTGATTTTAGAGTGGGCTCATCAACACTTTCAACAAAGTGGTATCAGAGCAAAATGATTGAAAGATGTCAACTAACATGTTACAGCCTCAACTTCCTCGCTTTGAGGGAAAAAACTATACGTAGTGGAGCCAACAAATGAAGGTTCTTTATGGATCTCAAGATCTTTGGGATATTGTTGACAGAGGATATTTGGAGCCAGAAAGTGAGGATGGTCTTTCACCACAACAACTCAATGAGTTGAGAGATACTAGAAAAAAATATAAGAAGGCATTGTTTTTCATCTAACAAGCTGTCGATGAAAATATTTTTAAAAGAATATCAGGAGTCTCTACTGCTAAAGCAGCATGGGATGCATTGCAAAATTTGTATGAAGGAAAATAAAAGGTAAAATTGGTCCGATTGCAAACACTTCGAGCTGAATTTGATACCATCCGAATGAAAGATGCTGAAACTATTGAAGATTTTTTCAACCGTATTCTCTTAATTGTTAATCAATTGAGATGAAATAGAGAAACAATCGAAGATCAAAGGGTGGTTGAAAAGATCCTTAGAAGCATGACTCGAAGATATAAGCATATTGTTGTAACAATTGAAGAATCCAAAGATTTATCAACTCTTTCCATCAATAGCTTAATGGGATCTCTTCAATCTCATGAGCTCAGATTGAAGTTGTTTGATTCTACTCCTTTAGAAGAAGCTTTTCATATGCAATCCTCCTCTAGAGGGCAATCTGGTGGAAGAAGAGGTGGACGTGGGGGTAGAGGCAATGGACGATCCAACATCGTAACAAATTCAGAGTTAGAGAGCAGAGATAATCAATCTTCTTCAAATAGAGGAAGGGGAAGAAGTTCAAATAGAGGAAGAGGTAAAAGTGGTGGTCGTGGAGATTTTTCTCACATACAATGTTTCAATTGTAGACGTTATGGACATTTTCAAGCAGATTGTTGGTCTAAGAAAGCTAATTCTAATCAAGAAGAAACCACTCTAATGCATGAGCAACAAGATAATGATCAAGGTCTTCTCTTCCTCACATTCAACGTCCAAGAAACAAGCACTAAGGAAATATGGTATCTTGATAGTGGTTGCAGTAACCACATGACAGGAAGAAAGGATATTTTTATATCTTTAGATGAATCTCATCAAAATGTAGTGAAAACTGGTGACAACAAGAAGCTTGAGGTCAAAGGAAAAGGAGATATTCTTGTCAAGACAAAAAGGGAGCAAAAAGAATTACTGATGTGTATTATGTTTCAAGTCTCAAACACAATCTTTTAAATGTTGGGCAACTTCTCCTAAAAGAACATGATGTTATCTTTAAAGATAACATATGTGAGATTAGAACCAAGAATGGAGGTCTCATAACGAAGGTACGCATGACTCACAACAAAATGTTTCCAATTAAAATATGCTATGAGAAGCTTGTTTGTTTTGAGACTTTAGTAAATGACTCTTCATGGTTGTGGCATTGTCGATTCGGGCACCTGAGTTTTGACACTTTGTCTCACATGTGTCAACAACATATAGTGAGAGGAATGCCAAATATTAAAAAGGAAGATCAACTTTGTGAAGCATGTGTTTTCGGAAAGCATCATCGAAATTCATTTCCGACTGGAGGTTCTTGGAGAGCATCAAAACCTCTCGAGCTTGTCCATACATACTTATGTGGACCTAGAGAACCACTACACATGAAGGTAACCGTTATTTTCTCACATTCATTGATGACTACAGTCGAAAAACGTGGATTTATCTGCTAAAAGAAAAGAGCTCTACTTTCGAATGTTTCAAGACATTCAAAACAATGGTGGAAAATGAAAGTAACTTGAAATTGAAAGCATTACGTTCGGATTGTGGAGGAGAATATATAGTCTTTGCAGATTTCTTGAAGGAAAATGGAATCAAGCATCAAAATACTTTTGAAGAACCCCTCAACAAAACGGAGTTGCAGAGAGGAAAAACATAATAATAATGGAACTTGCAAGAAGTATGTTGAAGGCCAAGAAGCTTCCAGATCAATTTTGGGGAGATGCAGTAACTTGTGCTGTTTATCTCCTAAATCGAGCTTCAACTAAAAGTGTGCAAGGTATTACTCCTCAAGAAGCATGGAGCGGATTGAAACCAACTGTTAGTCACCTAAGAGTGTTTAGGTATTGCTTACTCTCATATTTCATATGAGAAAAGAGGTCAACTAGATGATAAATTAGAAAAATGCATTTTTGTTGGGTACAGTGAGAACTCTAAGGCTTACAGATTATACAACCCTATAAGTAAGAAAGTTATTATTAGTCAAGATGTCAAGTTCGATGAAGCAAAATTCTGGCAATAGGATGCACCAAATGAAATCCAAAATCCATTACTTGTTGACATGAATGGCAAAGAAGATGCTCGAGACTTAGAGCTTGAAGAGACTCAACCACTGACTTCACCTTCTTCATCACACTCCACAAGTGATGAAGAAACTACTCCAAGGAAGACAAGAAATATTCAAGAGATCTATAATACTTCAAAAAGAATACAAGATGATGAACATGTTGATTTTGCTTTATTTGCAGATATTGATCCTATATACTTTGAAGAAGCAATTCAAGATGAGAAATGGAAAGATGCAATGGATCAAGAGATTGATGCAATCAGAAGAAACGAGACATGGGAGTTAGTCAAATTACCAGAGAATAGAAAAGCTCTTGGAGTTAAATGAATCTATAGAACAGAACTGAAGCAAAATGGAGAAGTGCAGAAATACAAGGCCAGACTCATAGTAAAAGGTTACAAATAAAAGTTTGGTGTAGATTATGAAGAAGTTTTTGCACCAGTAACTCGTTTGGAGACTGTTTGTTTGATGTTAGCCCTCGTAGCACAAAATAACTAGAAAGTTCATCAAATGGATGTCAAGTCAGCATTTCTAAATGGGTATTTAGAGGACAAAATTTATGTTGAGCAGCCCCCTCGTTATGCCAATTGTATGGGCTAAAGCAAGCACCAAAAGCCTGGTACAAACGTATCGATGATTTTTTCTTGAAGGATGGTTTCAGAAGATGTCCATATGAACATGCTCTCTACAAAAAGAAGACGAAAATGGTAATTTCTTAATTATTTTTCTATATGTTGATGATTTATCTTTACGGGAAATTCAAACATGATGATTGACGAGTTCAAAGAGCGATGAAGAAAGAATTTGAGAAGACTGATGTGGGTTTACTTCATTACTTTCTTGGTATTAAAGTTAAACAAGGTGATAATGAGATTGCAATTTCCTAAAAGAAGTGTGCAAAATATTTGTTGATAAAGGTAAAAATGGAGAATGCTTATCCTGCTAGTACTCTTATGCAACTGGTTTAAAGTTAAGCAAGCATGATGATAGTGAAGCTTTTGATGCCACCATCTATAGAAGTCTTGTTGGAAGTTTAATGTATTTAACTACAACTAGACCTGATCTTATGTTCTCAGTAAGTTTATTAAGTATATTTATGGCATCACCAAAGAGAAGTCATTAGAAAGCTGGAAAGAGAGTTCTTAGATATATTCTTGCATTTGTTGATCATGGAATCTACTATAAAAGGAATGTGGATAATGTTCTTGTTGGCTACAGTGATAGTGATTGGGGGGAAATATTGATGATTTCAAAAGTACTTCTGGGTATGTATTTAATGTTGGTTCTAGAGTAGTTTCGTGGGCATCAAAGAAGCAGGATGTTGTAGCATTGTCAACAACGGAAGCTGAATACATTTCTTTGGCTGTGGCTAGTTGTCAAGCACTTTGGCCTAGAAAGGTACTACATGAATTGAAGTGTCCTCAAGAGAAAGGAACTGTCATGTTCTGTGACAATAAATCATCTATTTCACTTTTGAAGAATCCAGTTTTTCATGTAAGAAGCAAACACATACAGATCAAGTATCATTTCATCAGAGAATTGATCAAAGATGGAGAAGTATATATCAAGTATTGCAAGACACAAGATCAAGTTGCAGACATATTCAAAAAAATCATTAAAGACAGACTTATTCTTGAAAATGAAAGAAAAGCTCGGAGTCAGTGAAGTCTAGCTTAAGGGGGCTGTTAGAAATTAATAAGCTAGATACATTATGGATAACACATTCCTAGATACATTTCTAATTTCAAGATACATGCATTTCTAGATACATGTAATTGTTCAAGTACATGAATGGTATGTATACATGTACTTCATTTATTTTGTGTCTTTTAGGAAGTGTATCTTGAGTACTATATAAAGAATTCATTTCCCTCGTTTGTATGTAAGAGAAAAGAATCAAAATCAATAGAAGCAAATTGAAGTTTGAAAAGAAACTGAGTTTCAAGAGAACAATATTCTTCTCTTATGTGTTCTTGAGTTTTGTAAGAGAACAAGTTTCTTCTCTTGAAAGTTTGTGAGATTTAGAGTGAATTTAGAGTGGGCCCATCAACGCTTTCAATAGAGCAGTGCCGACGACAAGGCCCGAGACGTTGGTGCCAGAGGCAAAATTACTGGCAGTGATGGATGAAGTGTGGGCTTCATGGCCTGGAGAGGAGTTAGTAAAAAAATGTAAAATAAAAATAAAATGTAAGTATGTTTGAGAGAGGAAGACTCACACCGTTGGTGTAGAGAAGGGGTAGGAGATATAGGAGAATTGGGTACAAAGGGATTGGTGGAATGTGATGAGAAGAAAAAGGAGAAATAGGAAAATAGATTGGGTTGAGCGGGAACATAAAACGAGCGCCCACATTAATTTTTTAAAACAACCAGGCTTTTGTTTTTTTTTTCTCTCTCTTTCATAGCGAATTTGATAAAATGTTATAATAAAAAGTTATAAAAACATATATTTCTTGTCGTGTGTAAAAAAACATTATTCAAGACGTGTGAAGATTAGATACATAAAATCCTTTGCGGTTGATAAATGCATATTTATGCCAGTTATAGATTTGAGTTTTAGCTAGTTTTTTATGAATAGTTGTTGCCATGTTAAAGTCAAGTATATCAGTCAAGTTTATCAATATTGTAAACAGGTGCATAATGACATGTTTATAGTAGTATATTAGTCAAGGGTATCATTTTGAACTATATCAATTCAATGTATCAGATTTATGAGTAATATAAACAAGTGTATGATTTACAAGTATATCAAGTTTAGTCAAGTGCTTCATTATCGAGTATATTAGTCAAGCATACCAAGTGTATGTCAGTAGTGTATCAAGTGCATATCAATAGTGAGGGCATTTGTGATATTTTACATCTTTATATGTAGTGTGGGCTTTATTTTTGCCATTTTTGTAAATAACAAATGTGTGAGCTATGAGCCTAGCTATTGTAATTTATTTTGTCTTTTTTCCATGCAGTCCATTGAAATAAAGAAAAATGTAGAAAACATTAAATCAAATGAACATACCACCTAAAATATGTATCAAGGCCACGACTACAATCTGTAATGAAAAATATGTTGAGTTTTATGCTCTAAATCTCGTGGTTTTTGATATATAAACAAAATTTATTTATTTAATAAAATAAGGAGTTATTTTATTCAAAATTTAGACTTGTGTAATTCAATCCAATAAACTAAGATCCAAGGTTATTTTATGTAACTTGAACAACATGTGATTGATATATAGGTGGATCATGTTCAAGTGATAATCTAAATGGCTTATAGTACATGGATAAGATTGGATACCTTATCCTAATAACTCTATGGATATGACCCACTTTGTAACTGTCAAACAATGTGATCTAAATCAATGTGGAGACATGCGAGTGGAGGTATCCTATGCAAAGAGTTTGTATAAGACTAGACCATGAAATATTAAATTTGTCTTTGTAACACCGTTGACTAAAGATATAATACATAGGATGTCCATATGTAACTCGATCACAATCCTTAATGAGTTATGGACTCCTTCCTGTGAGGGTTTGTCCATTCATTTGTATGGGTGAGAGTTGCCTGTTTGCCGATTCAATAAGCCTTCCATTTTAGGGACAAGACCAAGTATGGAGTTGGGAACATAGCTACACAAGATGGAATCCACTCCTTCTTGATTTTAGGGTAAGTAGATAAGTTGTTCCCTTAAGTTCTGATTTTGGGTCTTGAACAATGGGGCCCCTCCCTCTCATTGGCCTGAGAGGGATTTTGTTTATGATATGACCATAAATAGGTTGTTTGTTAGAAAATCAGTGGGACTTAAGAAACAATAGGTAATTACAAGGGTAAAATAGTCATTTAGCCTAGTTGTAATTATGAAGGACTGGTGAAGGATCGACTTCTATAAACACATAAATATTCTACAGTGCATAGAGTGCAACTATGGGTCTTTAGTGGAGTTACTTATAGTTAATGAATGTTGATTAGTCTAATTAAAGAGTTTAATTAATTAATTTTAGATCATTAGAGGTTTCAGTCTGTAGGTCCATTAGGTCTTCCTACTAGCTCACAAACAGGTAAAACAAGAATCAAAGAGTTTTGGAAAAATTTGAAGTGTTTAAATTTTATAGGGAATCATGTTAATTGTTTATGATGCAATTAATATGATGCATATAGATGCATTATAACATGAAGTTAATTTTAAATGAGATTTAAAAGTAAACTATATAATATGAAAGAGTAATTGATTTGAATAAATTCAAATAAATGGATGATATTCATATTAAAACTATAGGATAAAATTAATATGAATGAGATTCATATTAAAACTATAGGTTATATAAGGGATATTTATTTCATTGTGATTCAAATATTATTTTAATTAAATATAAGATAATTAATTAATTAGTTTAATAAATTAGTATTATTTAATTAAAATAAATATATTAGTTTAATTCATTATTATTTAATTTAAGTCAAATACTATTACGTTAACTCCCCTGTAAGGGAGTGGGGAGTTATACGGGAGTTACAACTCTCATCCCACTTTTGTTTTAATTGCAAAAATTTATGCAATTTAGAGACCGTGGATTTTTACGTGAAAATCTCTCCCTCTCTCCCAAGTTCTCTCAACTTACAGAGAAAAGTTCTCTATATAAAATTATTCTCTCTTCTAAAAAGGTTCCCACAAACCATCATTGCCAGAGAATAACGAGGAAGCCCTTTTGGTGGTGTTCTGTATATGAAAGGGAAAGTTTGTGTTCAAGGTCTGGAGAAAATTTGAAGAAAGATCTTCAAAGGTAAGCCCTTTTTCTCTGTGAATTTTAAATTCAATAGCATACTTAATTGATTATTTATTTTCTCTATTTTCTATAAAATTCCAAACGATAAATTTAGTGGCACGGCATTCAAACACTTCCACTTGGGATTCAATCCCTCCAAATTAGTGTAATCGTAATGGAATTTCATTGATAGATCAATAGTAATGAGCTAGAATCACAAGCATAATTGAATTTCTTTTGATCATGTTTACTTAGAATTATGAATCTATCACATCTAATGTTACTATTAGCGTTACTATTTAGGATCAAATGATAATGTAATAGTAAATGTGACAGATTCATACTACTCATACTGTAACAGTATACTAACTGTAACGGTAATGGTATCAACTAACGTAATTGATCGACCAATCATGTACGAGTGATAAAAGTGAGAATAAATATGGTCTAAATATAAGCATACACTGTCGATGAAGTAATAAATCTTGAGCTCATCTCCAAGAGTCGAATCCCACAAGACTATTTATGCAATTCAATTTTTCTAAGAAAGAGCTTTTCGATGAAAACCAAGGTGTAATCGGTAAATAAGTGACTTTGACGTTGAATACTGATAAAAGTAGCAAACCAAAGTGTTGAACAGGAATACAATTATGTTTCAACCAAAAGAGCAACTTGTTGTTCGCCTTGTCATTTTGATTCTAAAAGTGCTTAAAATAATGAGGGGAGAATGGTGATGAATGACTATGATGAATGGAGATGGATGATGGAGTGATTTCTTTCTTGGTAAGAAAATCAGGCGATGTGTTGGTAGTGGATGCGTGCACACCTTGTGAATGCGTACAAGTTCTCTCAAGTCAGAACCAAGTATAAATCTAATTTATGTTTCCTGGTAAGTCCAAGATCGAACACAGGAACTCAGGAATGTTTTAACGCATACCTTGTTTTTGGATCTAATGTAGATGTTTCCTAATTAACTTGAGAAATGTTGGTTATTTACACTAAGCTAACGACATGCATGCAACAAGAAATACAAGCTCGGAGGGAGAAAGAGATTTATGGATGAATGGTTCTAAGTGTAAGTGGTATGCATTGATTTTCTAGCAAATTTAGTAAGCCTATGTGATCACAATAAAGATGAGATGAAGATGGTATAGATGCTTGTCACAACCCTACCCAGACTACTCTCTGAGCCTAGGAAAGGACATGACTGCAGCAATTATTAACCTTTTTGCTGACACTTACTGTCTAATAACTCTAGCGAAAATAATCTGATACCAGCATACAATCTCATACACAGTGACTGCCTCTATGGCTAAACAACATTAAGTTTACACACAAAACATTTACAAAGATTACATTACTAGTTTCATAAGTTCTGATACCCAAAACTCTTATGTCCCTATATGAACAACTATAACATATGTACAATATTTACAGTAACGACCTAACAAACGGGTTACAATAACTTTTGTTCTTGAGTGGCAGAGCAGATGCAGAGCTACATCCTGAGGATTTGACTGCTACTTGGGGGGAAGAAAAACATTTGGAAACGAGTTAAGCTTGCTAGCCCAGTGAGTGTCTGTGCGGATGAAAACTAATCTTTCAGCATATGGACAATGTGACTATGAATCATACAAGCTCATGTCCCCGGCAACGGCGCCATAAACTTGTACGGATACGAGTTAAATGTTATGTTGTGTTATGTTTTGTATCGCTTATACACACTACTGATGGAGGAATGTAATATAAGCTCATGTTGCCATAAACTTATGACGATAAAAATGGAGTGTTATCTTTATCTATTGCGCTAATGAATGAATGAATGATGCTCTATATGCGCTCAAGTGCATTACGATAAAGACATTTTGTGCGATACTATATTCTAAGTGTATGCGTTGATAGTGATATGCTCGTAGTATGCGATGAAGTAGTGAGTGTCACAAGTTTTCTTGCGTTGAAACTAAGTATAATTCCAACGCAAGTTTCTCATAGTGATCCGAGGTCAAACACGAGGATTGTTGTCATTAAATGCGATACTTATGTGATACATGCGACCGGTTTTAATAATGAATAAAGAATTTTGGTTTGTACAGAAATATAAATTGCGCTAAAAGTAAAAATGCATTGATAAAGTAAAATGCATTGTAAAGTAAAGATGCATTGATAAAGTAAATTCCTAAACTACTATGATACATGATACATGATACAGGGGTCGAGGACTGGCTGTGAAGTTGTACAAAAGAATCTATGGATGCGATGGCAAGTCTTATGAATGAGGCAGAAAGAGAGAGTAAAGAGTAAAAACATCGCAAGTTCGTCAATCGTGTTAAGGACGCAACTAAAGTTCCCCTTTCCCTTGGCATACACCTTTCAGTGATCGGCCGCGTTCCCATACGTCTATGGTGAATCAGAGATGAACGTGATGAACACAAGGTTGTTTCCATCTCTGGAAATACTTCTCGCTTTAGTTAACGCATTCTTCCAACCTTCTCTCGATAGGTGGAATAACATCTTCACTTCTGCTCTCACAGGTGAAGATGCTATCGAGCATGCTTTAGCTAAACTTAATTGATTCCTTGACACAGATTAACTCACTCGCTTAATTCTCGCTATTTACACCGAGGATTAAGAACACATCATGGAGAAAATGGATGATAAATGTATGGAAAGAGATAGAGAGATGATATAGATGACGATGATAACATTTAATTCTAAAATTAAGCGTTTGATACATGTTTGTGAATGAGGGACTAAAGAAGATGAACACAGAAGATGAATTAGAGAACAGAAACAAATACGGAAAGAGTGTCAACATCTTGACACAGATCCCGATCGAAGACTTGTGCTTGTCGGCGTATGGATGTGGTAGAGAGGAAAGCTTTCCTCTCAAGCATGCTTTCTTAGTAGAATTGATCTTTTGCACAGAGCGTCAGCTTCGGGAATTGGAAGAATTCTTTGCTCGGAGACTCACCTCTCGGCCTTGTCTCATCGTTCTCCCGGATTTACTCTGTAAGTCTCTTTAGACCAGCCTCTCTCTCCTTTCAGTATATCTCTATATGTATATATCCCCAGTATCTGTATATGTATATCTTTTCATCAAATTTGAGGAAGCTATTTATAGGCAAGACCTTGGCTCTTTGAATTTGTGGTCCCCACTATCTAATTATGGTAGTTCTTGCAATGGCAGAATGGAAAATTCCTTTCTGTTTCACAATCAATCCGTCAGAATTTGCACAACTAAAAGCTGTACACTTGTCAGAATCGTCTACGAATGAGTTTCTCTTCACATCTTCGATCTATCGCCGCATGCGGTGTTGTTTTTTATTACCACATGCGGTTGAAATGCGTTGATCGCTAAAGCTCTTGATCGATTGTTAATGCGCCGTCATTGCGTTGATCATCTCTTCGGCGCATGCGATGTAGATGCGTTGTACATTTTGTCTTCGAGCCATTAACGCAGGCGGTGACCTATTTCCTGCAAAACAAAGACTAAAACATTCTATTTCGCCATCGCAATGGTGTTAGTGGGTGCATTTATGACATTTCATAATTTTTATATTGTTTAGCCAATTCTTATACTATCGACACAACTTTCCTCTCTTTTTGCCGCAATATCTAAATAAAACAGCATAAATAACTTGTATTTCTACAAGTTATCACACCTCCTTAGATATATGCTTGTGATTAAGCATATCTTCGACTAAGGCAATTTCGTTCAATTCCTGTCCTAATTTTGTGTCGATTGGTTGCTCCGAATGCTCCACCTCTACAACATTACTTAACAACACAATTTCCTTCTATCCTTTAATAATTCATCAACACGCTCTACTTTATTCTTTTATACAACAAACCTCTACTCAAAAATTCCCTTTTTGTTTTGAGAAGAATGTTTACCTCTTCTTGCAAAAACAACTAGTTGTGTCTTTATGTGGTGGTCTGGTTTGCATCATTTTATTAGAGACTGTTGATCATGGTTACACCCTTCGTTTTGGCTTGCTCCCATGGGTGACATGCGAACATCCAACTACAAACAGTTTCACGATTTAACTCTTATTAGGTTGGGATTTTCCCTTGCGCTGACATTGGAGTTTTTATAATTTTTTTTTTATAATGAACGAATTTTCTTGATAATGACCGCATCTGCTCAGACCTTTCCCACCCCCAAATTTAGAGATGTGCAAGGTTCTCATTACGTTGTTTTAGATAGAATAGATAAAACACTTAGTCAAAATTTTGAAAAGAAGGTTTGAGCAGAGTCTTGAAATAGAAAAGGTAAAGCAGTGTTATTGCTATGAATTATCTAAATGTTAGTCAGAAAGTGAAAAGTGTAAGAAATGCTACTAAGGGTATTCATATTACTCATCATGGCAGCGCAATTAATAATGAAAAATTAAAGACAAGGAATATCGCAATACTTGACAAAGGATGATAAGTAAAGAGGCTAACGCATACGGAAAGAATAGTTACTCAGTTGTATTAAAAATAACTAAGTATATAAAGAATTACAAATATCGCAACACAAAATTGAAGCATGTACAAAAATCAAGGTATAGCTTCTATACATAAAAATAATGAAATGAATAAAATAAAAGAATGACCGCAACGAAAAATTGCAAATTTATTGAGAATGTGGCACACCCCGAAATTTAGAGTTGCGACGGGGACTCTAGTCGAGGATTTTGCGGAGGAACTCAAGGAGCTTCTTCAAAATGCAGAGGTTGCTGTAAATGCAGAGGCACCATGGGACCATGTAAATAAGCTGTCAAAAAGTTAAAATACTCATGGTTGTGCTCTGCCATTTGTCTTTGGTTCAGGTGGATCGTAAAGATATTGCGTTGAATGTTGATCAGCACTTGCCGTGTCATCGCAATACTGTGTTGAACCTCTGTGTGGCTCTCTTGTAACTCCATTATTTGTTGGCAGAAGAATTCTTATTGATGAGAGAGAAGAGAACGCATCTCTGCTAGCTCAGTAGCAAGGGTTGTGGTGGAGGGATGCGCCTGCGATGTTTCACCATCAACGGTTTGAGGTTGAGTAAAAGTGCCTTCACCCAAATCGTGTGGGTCGTTAACATGCGGCGATGGAGGGGAAAAATGCGGTGGAGATGGAGGGGAGGAAGATGCTGCTGGAAATGCATTGGGTGAATCGGGAGCAAGGAGAAGATTTGTAAAGTGCTCTGGGAGTGGAGAGAGTGGTTCAGTAGGTGGGCTTGAAGGGCGAATAACTAAAGGTAAGGGGTCCAAGGGTATTTGGTCTTGCATTGATTGCTCTTGGACTTTTCCCTTTCCTTTGTCATATTTGCACTGCTTCTTGGGTTTTGGCTGTTGCGGCGCATTCAAATCGATAAGGGGCCGTTTAAGTGGAAGCTCAGGGCAATGAGGAGAGTCCTTGAGAAGAATTCTCAAGATCTTTGTGTTGATGAGACCATGGACTTTCGGCATTGGCTCTTCTTCAATACCTACACCCATAGAGAGGCATAAGCTCAAAACCGTCCAAGGAAAGAAATACTGGCCTCTCACACGCCCCACAAAACCTCAAATTTTCTTTGCGATCAATTGGCCCACGTTGATCGGAATACCACGTGCTATGCAGTATGCGGCCATTACTCGGTCCCTTGAAACTGTTTTGTCATGCAATGTAGGGATGAGTCGCCTTTTCACCAAGTACACCCAAAGACGTGCTTCCGGAAGCAGTTTGTTGGACGCAAGGGACTTGATGCCTTTCAAGGATACCGACCACTGAGTGCCCGATTGTGTTAATGTTCTCAGTGCATCTTCCATTTGCTCTTCTTGGGGATCATCAATAATTTTGTTACCCGGCGCATCCGGGATGTCCTTCATCTTATATAAATCATTGATGTCCCTTGCACTGAATGGCACTGTACACCCTTTCATGATCACCGCATCTTTGGTGCCATGAAGTCGTCCATTGTAAAAAGCTCTCACTACTGTTGGAATTATGATGGATGGGCATTGGCAAAATGTCTCCCACTCGTGCTCCAACACAACACTTGTAATTAAATCAGGTAGTGGCGTTGACATAGGAAAGAACCCCATTTCCATCATCATGTCATCATTTTCCTTCTTCTTTGATGGGCGCCCTTTGGTCAATGCAGGCTCACTGCTTTCAACTTTTGCTTTGCCCTTATTTTGTGCCAGCGTAAGGCGGGACCTTTGTCTTTGTTTTCGTTCCCGTTCCTTACGCTGATCATCTTCTTCCCTTCTCCAATCCGTAACTTCTTTTCTTTTGTTCTCTCAAATGCGCTGCACATTTGATTTGCGTCGTTTCTCCTTCTCTTCCTTCTTCTTCTTTTCTTCCTCTTCTTCTTCTCTCATTTCTCTTTCAAATTGCTCTGAGGCAAGAAATATGCGTTGTTCATCCTCGAGCCTTTTTCTCTCTTCTTCTGCCGAAATTGCATTGTTATGGCACGCTTCCTCATCTTGGAGTTTTCTTCTTAAATTGCCCACTGCGATGATTTGTTGCACTCGTAACATCTTTTCTTCTTTTTCCTCTTCTTCTATTTTTCTCCTTTCCTTCTCTTCTGCTAAATTTTGGTAAAATTGTGGGTCGCTTGTTGACTCTTATGGCGCATTCTCCTTGCGACGCCACATTAGAAGGGTAATGTTTGGATCCTTTCAATCTTCAGTCGCAACCGTTCTGATATGCATTGATGCCTCTTGAGGTTGCACTGATTTTCATGCGTTGACACCTCCTCTTCCACCCTTGCGTCGACATCCGGGCATGCAGCCTGATGCTTGAATTTATGAGGTGGAAATTATGGATGATATGCGTTGATGGATTGCGTTGTGCACTCAAGTTTCCCCAGAGGAATCCAAGTGTAAACTCCTCTGAGTTTCCTGGTAAGTCCAGAGTCGAACACAGGGACTTATGAAAATAGTTGCGTTGGAGATTTTTATGAAAACTTGTGGTAACCAGTTGAATAAATAAGTGTTGGGTTGTTATTACATTAATGAAAATAATAACGAATGCGACAAAGTTCGAAAAGAGTTGGTAAATGGGAAATACAATGAATATGCGGTGAACGGGTTGAGAAAGGTTTTGGCTAACACTCCTTAGGATGCATTCATGCTTTGCGATCATTCAACATGTATACAATAGTAAACCACCTCTCGGCATGAATGCCACGGCTTCTAAGGCTAGAACGCATGCGATAAATATGCGATAAGTCTATAGGGTTTACACATAAACCTCTATTTCATGACAACATGACATTCACACAAATATGTGATCACATAATATCATTCCTATTCCTAGAATGCATGCGATGCAAGTTGACAAACAGAGCTTATCTCTAAGTCCCTATCTCTTGTTTATGCAAGCCTAATCTTGCTCTTTCAAGTCAGATTCTATCCTAGCTCTCTCAAGACATTAGGTCTTTCTTTAGATTCTCTCTCGAGTAACTCTAAAGGGGTATTTTGCACAGCATAAAACAAGACAATCACAAGCAATGAACTTCCTAGATCATGTTAGCTTAGTTCCTCTCAACCTATTCAACTATTTTAGCTATTCATACGTATTAAGAGAGTGAGCAGATGTAGAAATAGAACTTCCATTGAATAAATGTAAGATGAAGTACAGAATAACGATGCAAGTATAGTAAAGAGCCTGGAGCAATTTCTTGCTACCAGGCGTTAAACTGTTTCTACTCGTGCTATAAAGATATTCTCGCTTTCGCAAGAATCAGCCCGCTCTCTGCTCTTATGCCCCAAGGTTCTCTCTCGAGCCGCCTTGGATGATCTCTGGTGTCCCCACTCTTCTCTAGCTCCGCCGTAAAATGGAAAAGAAAACTATAAACAGAGGTGTGAACTTGTAAAGAGATGTGAAGTAATCGACTGCTTTTCTTCTCTGAAGAATGCACTTGGTATTTATAGGGATTCAAAGGTGAAAGGCGGCTTCTCTCTCCTAGTTGTACAGATGGGATAGCTTTCATTCCTGACTGACACGCTAGATAATTGTCACCGATAAAGTTAGATGTACTTTTTGACCGTTATCGGCTGTCAACTTAATTTGGATCCGACTGTCGTCAGCTTTCTGTCCCATCGATCTTAATTATCCTTTCATTCGGATGTGTCCACCATGTTGCGGTGATTCTTCTTGGGTGAATGTTTGCGAGCACGATCAATGCAAAGTCTTACGATGAAGTT
This sequence comes from Benincasa hispida, assembly GCF_027475165.1. NCBI lineage: Eukaryota > Viridiplantae > Streptophyta > Magnoliopsida > Cucurbitales > Cucurbitaceae > Benincasa > Benincasa hispida. The sequence continues at coordinate 4,997,044 of NC_143484.1, read as the reverse complement.
GCGCTCAACCGATGTATTCCTATGATCGCATTCTTTGCATTGCGTGAACGCATTATTCTGCACAAAAATATAAAGATCAACTGCTCTAATGCGTTGGACGCATGCGACCGCAATATTATAGAATTTATGCTTAATGGATGCAATTTAACATATTTTATCAATGCAATCCAACATTGTTTAAGAACTTAGCATTATGATAACGTGCATTTCTGCCTGTTATCACAGCCCTCTTCCTCTTTTCTTCCTTCTTTAGGCGCTTCTCTTCTCACCTGCGCTCCCTCTTTTCACTCGACTTCTTTTCTTTCTTCTCCTTCCTTTCCTTCTTTGGTTGGGCTTCTTCATCTTCTCCTGCCCACTTGCCTTTGTTTTTTCTTTTCTTCTTCCCTTCAGCCGTTTCCGACAGCTTCTTCGCTTCCACCTCCTCCAAAGCAACTCTGATGGGTCCCTCATAGGATTCTGTTTGAACAATTTCCTTTGCTCGGAGACTCACCTCTCGGTTTTATCTCGTCGTTCTCCCAGATTTATTTTGTAAGTCTCTTCAGACCAGCCTCTCTCTCCTTTCAGTATATCTCTGTATGTATATATCCCCAGTATTTGTATATGTATATCTTTTCAGCGAATTTGAGGAAGCTATTTATAGGCAAGACCTTGGCTCTTTGAATTTGTGGTCCCCACTGTCTAATTATAGTAGTTCCTGCAATGGCGGAATGGAAAATTCCTTTCTGTTTCACGATCAATCCGTCAAAATTTGCACAACTAAAAGCTATACACTTGTTAGAATCGTCCGTGAATGCGTTGCTCTTCACATCTTCGATCTATCGCCGCATGTGGTGTTGTTTTTTTATTACCGCATGTAGTTGAAATGCGTTGATCGCTAAAGCTCTTGATCGATTGTCGCATGCACCGTCATTGTGTTGATCATCTCTTCGTTCTTGATTGATAGGCACATGCGATGTAGATGCGTTGTACATTTTATCTTCGAGCCATTAATTCATGCGGTGACCTATTTCCTGCAAAACAGAGACTGAAACATTCTATTTCGCCATCGCAATGGTGTTAGTGGGTGCGTTTATGACATTTCATAATTTTCGTATTTCTTAGCCAATTCTTATACGATCGACCCAACTTTCCTCTCTTTTTGACGCAATATCTAAATAAAATAACATAAATAACTTGTATTTCTACAAGTTATCAATGTCTTAAGAAAGAAAACTGATTCTCATGCATAAGTCTCAACAAAAAGATCAAACTGAAATATAAATCTCTACAGTAACCTTGTACTGCAATATAAACATTTTCCAAAAATAAAGCATATAAAGTTGTTTTCATCATAAAACATTAACTGTTTCTTAGTTGAGAATAACCCTATTGTGGTTAAATCCCAATGTCAACTACTTAGTCAAGAAAGAACCCTTTTACTCGATCTTTGACTTTCACTACCTACATGCACGTAGCTATAAATAAGTACCGTCATACCTTAGGTACTTCTGCTCAGATACCTTCTCAAATATCCCTTAGTATTGAGCTGCTCGGATACCTTCTCAAATGTCCCTCAGTATCGAGCTTCAAGTAAAACTAGTCATACTATGACTTTCTCTTTAAAGCATGTAAAGCATAACATATAGAAAACATGTCTTTAAAGATACTAACGCATGCTTGGTGTATTTAAACACACATAAAGAGTTTTTCAGTAAAATTTCATACATGGCATGCGTTTAAAGCATAACTCATGGTTTGCTTGGAATTTACTTTGTAAAACTAGCTAGCATGAGAATATTCTTTCTTTAAAACATGATTTCTTTAAAACATTATCATTATTTAGTCACTCACAACTTTTAGAACTATTCCTCAAGGGTCAATATGCTTCTGTCACTGGTGTCAATCCTGTGGACACAAAAGCATATATTAGCTACTAGCATAGGTCTCCTTTTTTAGACTAACCCTTAAGTAAGCTTTGCATTTAGCCTTCCTCTAGAAGACTTTCACTTAACACATACCTTGCTGTAGGTTTAACACTTGGAAATTTCTTTGAGATTTTGGCTCATGCAAAGCTTCCAATCACTCCTCACAAACGCAACCCTCTTGTGCAACCAACACTTTGCTTTAAGTGTTCTTACAGCTGAACATGGTCGTCCACAAGTCTGCTTATGCATCCACGACTACAATGCAAGCTCTCCTCAGCCTACATAGCAGGTCCAACGCATAGAAAAGCTCAACCCTTGGTCTGTCCAAGCATTTTCTTCGAGCTGTCAGCTTACTCAACCCAAGCAGCTACCTGCTTGTTCATGAAATTCCAGATTCAACTTACGAAATTTATAACTCCAATTCTAGAGCTCATCTCAAGAAATTTCCTTCTACAAACTTGTTTAGAATTGTCTCAGAAAGCTTACGTTAAAATTTCAGCTTCAAAATTCTTGTGTTTGTCCTAGAGACTCAATTCTTTATCAGCAACCCGGATTCACCTGTGAATAGAACCTCTAGGCAGGTTTTCCCTTCTCCGGCCTTATGCCTGAATGATGAATGATGCGCTCATAAGACAAGGTAATCACATAAACCTGGCTGATGCAAGATTATTCCTATCTCTAGTGAACACTGGCTTACATTGCTTAATACGACCAACCATTTACCCTCCTGGGCAGTTGGTTGTTGCTGACTTTACTCAAAGATAAGCATTGCGTCCGCCTATAGACAGGCGTTTCTATAGCTTTACACTAAGCAAATAAGGTTTTCTCAAACACTCGCACAACGCAAACCTTTCGATGGTTTGCTACATGCTTCATATCTCTAATCCGCATGACTAAGTATGTGATACTCTAACAGTCTCACTAAGTGATGCAATGAATGTTAAAGGTGCTAAGCAAAGAAAGATGGAGATGGAATCGAAGGAAACATAGAAATGCATTAAACACACAATGTATTAATTTCTTAATCCAAAATGTAATAAAATATCATATAAGAAAAGAAGAGAAAATGAAATGACCAACTGGAAGCAATGTCTTGCTTCCAGCAGATGTGTGTCAAGGTTGCCGATGGTGCCATGGAAGGGCGGTGGATCTGACTCTCTCGAGATCTAACTCCAGTGAAGGCTCCGGTCATCACTCGGAATGGATGAAGAAGATGAAGAACTCTTAAGCTTTCTTCTAACGCGTTCGTGTGGATCACAAGGATCCACCCAAAGGTAGGAAACCTTGGATGAAAACCTTGGATCATCTGAAATTCTGCTCATCGGCTTCTATTTATAGAGCTTGATCGCCGATATCATTAATGGACCTGCTCTAATTTTGACATTCGCGGCGCGTTGGTCCTTTTCAGAATCTCGGCTACTAATGGCGTGGTAGGTGAAATGTCAACATCATCTTTTGATTTTCTCGAGATATGCATTGATGCTTCCATTCCACTAACCTTGCAGTAATCCTACTATTATGGTTATCATCGTGTAGCCGCAATCTTGAAATGACCGCATTCGCTTGATTACCGCAACTTCTACACGATGACCACAATCTCTTTGACGATCGCAACTCCTATTCGATGGACGCATGCGGTTGATTACCACAACACCCATGCGTTGAACGTATGCGTTCGCATTTGCGATGGAGAAGTTCTCCGCATGTGGTCGTCTATGCGATAGCCCGACTTCTGCGTCTGCATCCGATTCCTGCGTTAGCTACAAAAATAGACAATTGAACGCAAAATAACGCATAATAGTGGGTTAGCCAAGATTCTTAATGTTGAATGATGCAAACTCATTTTCTCATGAATTTCTAACATAATTGCCGCATATTCTGCTTAACAGCCTTCATAATTCTAAATAAAAAGCCTAAGATGACGTGCATTTCTGCCCGTCATCAGGAAACATTACACAAGTAGAGAAATTAGGGCTCAAGGTTTACAATGCTTATTTATAATCTAAATGTATGTGCTATGCAATGGAAATTATATTCTTTAGTTCATGCTAAGTTCAACATCTCTCCAAGCGAAAGCTACATGTAATCCTATCTCTAGGGTGCAAGTGTTGGTCATAAAGAACAAACAAAAGATGTGAGCAACTCTATATTTAGACTTAATTCACACCCTGACTTAATGCATTCAATAGTTAAATTGCTCTCTCAAGTGACTTAACTACATAATCACTTTAATCAACAGATCAAAGAGATTTAAGCTATAGATTTCATGCTCTTATTAAGTCAGAAAATTCACAAACACACATAATTTCGAAGGTAAATAGATGGAGAAGTGATAAATGGCAAAACATAAGATTGAATTAAAGATAACAAGTGTTTATACAAACAATCTCAGCTTAATGAAATGAAATGGTGAATAAAAATGAAGTGTAAAAAGAAGAAATAAAGCCACAAAGTTCAATCTCTTGTTCTATTTGGCTTGTTTTTAATGCTTGCTACAACTAACATGGTAGAGGAGTTGAAGAATATATCTCTCTCAAGCTTATCTCCAACAGCAGCTCTTGATCAATGATATTGGTCAAAAATGCACGTTATCATAGTGCTAAGTTCTTAAACAATGTTGGATTGAGTTGATGAAATATGATAAATTGCGTCCACTAAGCATAAAATCTATAATATTGTGGTCGCATGTGTCCAACGCATTAGAACAATTGATCTTTATATTTTTGTGCAGAATATGCGTTAACGCAATGCAAAGATTGCGATCATAGGAATTCATTGGTTGAGCGCAACTTCACCGCAAGGCTTTGCGTTGATTTTGCTCGCAAACATTCACCCAAGAAGAATCGCTGCAACTTGGTCAGTGCAACATGGTGGGCGCATCCGGGTGAAAGGATAATTAAGAGCGATGGGTCAGAAAGCTGATGACAGTCAAATCTAAATTAAGTTGACAGCTGAAAACAGTCACGAAGTACATTCAGCTTTATCGGTGATAATTATTCGGTGCGTCAATAAGGAATTAAAGTTGTCCCATCTGTACAACCGGGAGAGAGAAGCCGCCTTTCACTATTGATGCCCTATAAATACCAAGTGCATTCTTCAGAAAAGGGGTTGATCGGTTGACGAGTTAACCAGTTGCTTTGTTCATAGTTTTCTTTTCCATTTTACGGTGGAGCAAGAGAAGAGTGGTGGCACCGGAGATCGCCCAGGGCATCTCGAGAGAGAACCTTGGGGCGTAAGACCAGAGAGTTGGCCGACTCTTGCGAGAGTGAGAATATCTTTAGAGCATGAATAGAAACAGTGTAAACGCCTGGCAACAAGAAATTGTTACCAGGCTCTTTACTATACTTGCATCGTTATTTTGTACTTCATCTCATATCTATTCAATGGAAGTTCTATTTCTACATCTGCTCACTCTCTTAATACGCACGAGTAGCTAAAATAGTTGAATGGGTTGAGAAGAACTAAGCTAACATGACCTAGGAAGTTCATTGCTTGCGATTGTCTTGTTTTATGCTGTGCAAAATACCCTTTAGAGTTACTCGAGAGAGAATCTAAAGAAAGAACCTAACGTCTCGAGAGAGCTAGGTTAGAATCTGGACTCGAAAGAGCAAGATTAGGCTTGCATAAACAAGAGATAGGGACTTAGAGGTAAGCTCTGTTTGTCAACTTGTATCGCATGCATCCTAGGAATGGGAATGATATTATGTGGTCGCATATTTGTGTGAATGTCATGTTGTCATCGCATAAATAGAGATAGAGGTTTATGTGTAAACCCTGTAGTCTTATTGCATATTTTCGCATGGTTCTAGCCTTAGAAGTCGTAGCATTTACGCCGAGAGGTGGTTTACTATTGTCTGCGTGTTGCATGATCCAAAGCATGAACGCATTCTAGGGAGTGTTAGCCGAAACTTTTCTCAACTCGTTCATCGCATATTCATTGTATCTCCCGTTTACCAAACTCTTCCGCATTCATTATTTATTTTCATCAACGGAAACAACAAATCCAACGATTTATTATTTAACTGGTTACCGCAAGTCTTCATAAAAATCACGAACGCAACTATTTTCACAAGTCCCTGTGTTCGACCCTAGACTTACAAGGAAAGTCAGAAGAATTTACACTTGAATTCCGCTGGGGAAAGTTGAGTGCACAATGCAATTCCATCAATGCATATCATTTATATTTCCACTTAATAAAATAACGCATCAAGTTTTTGGCGCCGTTGTCGGGGACTTCGGCAAAATAGTTTGTTAACGGTAATTTTTGTGATTTCTTTGCAGAACTCTCAATCTCTGGCGAACTACGACCTAAAGATTGAGAGAACATTTCGAAGGATACTACGAGACCGCCAACAGCAACCACAATTCGATAAAGAAGAGATGGCGGAGCAGCCTAGAGGTGAAGCACCAAATGATAACAATGTCCTGGCGAATCCGATTATGTTGACGAACAATCGCAATAGGCCCATTAGGGACTATGCATCGCCAAACCTCTATGATTTCTCTCCGGCAATCATGAGGCCTGCCCTCAATGGAAGTATATTCGAGATCAAACCAGTGATGTTGCAGATGATCTAGACTGCAGGTTAATTCGGAGGAAGGCGTGGTGAGGACCCATACACTCACCTCCGAAGTTTTATTGAAATCTGCAATACTTTTGTGTTCCCAAACATCTCTGCTGAAGAAGTTCGACTAACGTTGTTCCCATTTTCTCTCTGTGATCAGGCTAGGAAATGGGCTTATTCGCTCGAACCAGGAGAGATTACTTCTTGGGAGCAGGTACTGGAGAAATTCATGAAAAAGTATTTTCCACCTATCGAGAACAAAAGACGAAGGAAGCTAATTAAAAATTTTGAACAAGATATGGACGAATCGCTTAGCGATGCTTAGGTGAGGTTTAAAAGGTTGGTCCGGGATTGTTTGCATAATGGGCTACCAGACTGCCTTCAAATGGACATTTTCTATCACGGTTTGAATCTCACTTCGCAGACCACTGCCAATGCGGCAACCGCTGGTGGTCTGCTTGACAAAACTTACGATGAGGCGAAGAATATCCTGGACCGCATCTCCAAGAACCATGAAGACTGGAGGGAGAGTGACTAGAGATTGAGACTTAAAGATTATGACGCAAACAATGGTGCTATTGTTTCATTACAAAACTAAATGACCGCAATGATGAATTTGATTCAAGGAATGGCGATCAGCAGCCCAACACCGCAAGGTGGGCAAATCAATGCAATAAGTCAAAACACCGCAAGGTGTATGACTTACGGTGATGGGGATGTGATGGAAGATTGCCCGAAAAATCCACAGTCTGTATATTTTGTAAAGAATAATCCCTTTTCAAACACTTACAACCCCTGGTGGAGAAAGCAACCCCAATTTTTCTTGGAAGAATCAACAACAAAATTTTCAATCTGTGGCGCAAAAAGAAGGGCCACTAGGATTCTTCCAACGGAACAATAGTCAATAGAGAAATCAAGCAAGTAGCTTACAAAAACCACCGCAATCCTCTTCTCTGGAGAGCCTATTGAAGCAATATATAGAGAAAAATGAGACAGTGCTTTAAAGTCAGGCTACGTCCATCCGCAACCTCGAATGACAAATAGGCCAGATTGCAAGTGAACTGAAAAGTAGACCGCAAGGGGCGTTGCCAAGTTCTACCAAACTTCCACACAACCCAGGGGGATCAGGTAAGGAGCAATGTCAGGTTGTGACATTGCACAGTAGAAAGACTGTGGAGGAGGAAAAGAAGGAGCATAGTAGAACAACCTCCATCGCAACAGAGCCTGAGATTGTGGTAACGCAAGAAGAAGAAAGAGAAAATGAAGCAGTGGAACCTGAGGTTGCATCGACCTCAAAGTCAAATGAAACGGGAACCGTGAAAGTTCCGCTACCACCTTTCTCTCAGAGGCTAAGGAAGAAGAAAAACGAAGAGGTACAGTACCAACACTTCTTATCTATGTTAAAGCAATTACATGTTAACATTCCTTTCATTGAAGCGATTGAGGAAATGTCTGCCTATGCCAAGTTTCTGAAGGATATGGTAACTAAGAAAAGAGGTACGGGAAAATTTGCCACGGTGGCATTAACGCAAAGTTCCAAATCCATTATCCCACTGAAGATGAGCGATCCTGGGAGCTTCACTATTTCTTGCTCCATAGGAGGACTCTATATTAGGCAAGCTTGTGTGACTTGGGGGCCAGCATAAATTTGATGCCGCTGTCAATTTTTAGACAATTAAATATGGGGCAACTTGTGCCCACATCAGTGACTCTCCAATTGGCTGACAGATCTCTGGTTCATCCAGAAGGTAAGATGAAGGATGTGCTGATCACGATTGATAAATTTATTTTTCCAGCTGACTTCATCATTTTAGACTACGAGGCCGACAAAGATGTGCCCATCATTTTGGGGCGACCTTTCTTATCAACGGGTCGTGCTCAAATTGATGTACACAAGGGAAAAATCACTTTGAGTATAAACGGACAGAAGCTCAAATTTAATATAATTCGTGCCATGAAATTTTCGGATAAAGAAGACCTGCAAGATTCTGATGATGACCTGAATTTGATTGAAGAAGAAAATTCTGATGAAGAGTATGAAGAAGAGGATGCCAACGCATCCGTAGCTACCTGCAATGCGATCGTAGCAAAAATAAACAAAGAAGAAGAAATGATCGCAACGCAAGAAGAAGAGCCAAAAGAAGAAAGAAAAACAACACAACCTTCCCTTGTGGAACCACCAACACTTGAACTAAAGACCCTACCAACCCATTTGAAGTACACATTTCTGGGGCAGAATGAGAAGCTACCAGTGATAATTTCCTTTACGCTCAACGAAGATCAAGAGAATGCGTTGATGAGCATTCTCAAGAAACATGTGCAGGCAATTGGCTGGACGCTCGCTGATATCAGAGGAATTAGCCCCGCGTACTGCATGCACCACATTCGTCTTGAAGACGACCACAAAGCAACAATTGAACATCAACGCAGTCTCAACCCTGCGATGAAAAAGGTCGTCAAAAAGGAGATTATCAAGTGGCTAGATGTGGGCATTATCTATCCCATAGCAGATAGCACGTGGGTTAGCCCCCATGCAATGTGTGCCAAAGAAGGGTGGAATGACGGTAGTCCCAAATGAGAACAATGAATTAATACCGCAAAGAACCATCACTGGATGGCGCATATGCATAGACTACCGCAAGTTGAATGTGGCCACAAAGAAAGATCACTTCCCTCTGCCATTCATCGATCAAATGCTAGACAGACTAGCAGGGAATGATTTTTACTGCTTTTTGGATGGGTATGCCGGATATAATCAAATCATGATAGCTCCTGAAGATCAAGACAAGACCACATTCACCTGCCCATATGGGATGTTTGCTTTTCGCCGCATGTCGTTTGGCCTTCACAATGCGCAAGCACGTTCCAAAGGTGCATGATGGCGATCTTTTCAGATTATCTCGAGGACTCTATGAAAATATTTATGGATGACTTCTCTGTTTACGGGAACACTTATAAAGTCTGCTTAGCCAACTTGGAAAAGATTCTGAAAAGATGTGAAGAGATAAATCTGGTGCTCAATTGGGAAAAGTGTCATTTCAAAATCTGGTGCTCAATTGGGAAAAGTGTCATTTCATGGTTAAGGAGGGTATAGTGTTGAGACACAAAATCTCCCGGGAAGGGTTGGAGGTGGACAAAGCAAAGATTGAAGCAATTGAAAATCTCCCACCTCCAACTAGCGTGAAGGTTGTATGAAGCTTCTTGGGGCATGCTGGATTCTATAGACAATTTGTCAAGGACTTTTCTAAGATAGCATGACCACTGAGTGCGTTGTTAGATGTGGACAAGAAATTTGAGTTTGACAACAATTGCCTCAACGCATTCAGAGCATTAAAAGATGCGTTAATTACCGCACCCGTACTAATTGCGTCGGATTGGACAATGCCATTTGAAATCATATGTGACGCAAGCGGGTATGCGATGGGGGCCGCATTAGTGCAAAAGAAGAAAATTATTTTGCACCCCATCACATATGCGAGTAAAACTCTAAACCCTGCTCAAATAAATTATACCACCACTGAGAAAGAACTTCTGGCTGTGATTTTTGCATTGGAGAAATTCAGGGCATATCTATTGGGAACCAAGGTATTCATTCACACTGATCACTCGGAAATCAAATATTTAATGACAAAAAAAGATGTAAAGCCGAGGTTGATCAGATGGGTTCTCCTCCTTCAAGAATTTGATATCCAGATAATTGATCGGAAGGGGACAGAGAATCAAGTTGCGGATCACTTGTCCAGATTGGAAAATCTCGAGGTTGACCGCAATGAATCTGAGGTGAGTGTTGTGTTCCCAGACGAGCAGCTGTTCCACATAGAAGAATTTCCCTGGTATGTGGACATCGTTAATTATTTGGTTTGTGAACAATTTCCTGAAGATTACACCTATCATCAACAGAAGAAGATCAAGAATGAATGCAGACACTATTATTGGGATGAGCCGAATCTATATAAAAGAGGTGCAGACCAAATCATTCGATTATGCGTGCCAGATGCTGCTCAACAACACATATTGATACGATGCCACGACTCACCATATGGTGGGCACTTTGGAGGGCAACGCACTGAAGCCAAAGTTTTGCAAAGTGGATTCTTTTGGCCTTCATTATTCAAGGATGCGGCTGACTACGCAATGAAATTGATCGGTGTCAACGCACAGTCAACATTTCATGGAAGAACGCAATGCCAATGAACACTATCTTGGAGCTGGAACTATTTAATGTATGGGGGATTGATTTCATGGGACCATTCCCTCCTTCGAACGATAAGCACTATATTTTATTAGCCATCGACTATGTCTCCAAGTGGGTAGAGGCAACACTTGCGGCGGTAGTCTCCCACTTCTTGAAGAAAAATATTTTCACTTGTTTTGGCACTCCCTGTGCCATCATAAGTGATGAAGGATCACACTTTGTCAATCACAATATCAAGGAGCTGCTACGCAAGTACAATATCCTCCACAAAGTGGCCACCACATACCATCCGCAAACGAATGGTCAAGCTGAAGTGTCCAATCGAGAAATTAAATTGATACTTGAGAAGGTAGTAAAGCCCTCACAGAAAGACTGGGCAACAAAGCTTGACGATGCGTTGTGGGCATACTGGACCGCATTTAAAACACCCATAGGTATGTCCCTCTATGCGCTGGTATTTGGTAAGGCATGTCACTTGCCTTTGGAGCTATAATATAAGGCATTGTGGGTGGTAAAGAAACTGGATTTTGATTTGAAGAAGGCAGGGGAAGCGCAGAAAATGCAACTGGTTGAGCTAAAAGAATGGAGGAACAACGTATATGAAAATGCGAAGATTTATAAAGAGCGCACCAAGCGCTGGCATGATCAACGAATATGCGGTAAGAACCTCCAAGTCTGGCAAAAAGTCTTGCTTTTCAATTCACGTCTGCGACTCTTCCCAGGAAAGCTAAAGTCACGTTGGTCCAGACCATTCATAATTCGACAAGTACTTCCGCATGGCATGGTGGAATTATCAAATGACGACGGAACCAACATATTCAAAGTCAATGGGCAGCGAATAAAGGCATACCATGGAGAAGACTGGCATCGCCAAGTCGACTCCATGGAACTAAGAGACTTTGAATGAAGAAGGAAGTAGGTGGTCCCTGCATTATCAAATGATCGCAACTTATCAAGGACGCAAGTTTTAGGAAACCTTAAGTTTTCAACTCTTTTCTCCACTACTCAAAATTTTCAATCTTTTCAATTCTGATTTATCCTTATTTTACTATCACTATCGTTATCAACAATTTTTTATTTTGTTTAAAATAATTTGACCCTCTCTTTGTTTTTCTTACAACGATCGAGGCACTGGATTGCGGAGATGTTATGCGAAGAAGCACTTATCTTATTTCATCACTGCAACCCAAAGAAGAGAGATCGCTGCAAAGATGGATGAGTCAATACAATGCGGGCGATAGCACAAAATTTGGGGGTGTACTCTTCCTTATCTTTATTTTCAATTTTGTGCTATCACATTGCATTTTAGTCTTCAAAGTTTTATCACCACATCCTCTTTAATCACTGTAATCATTTAACATAGATAAACTTAGTGAATCACCGCATTCTGTTTCTTATCCAAGTATGATTTCAATGATGAAAAATATGCTTCTATTTCTTTCGTATACACTAGAGTCAACTTAATTATAAGATAGTCACCTCATGAAATATTTCTAGAAGTTAGGAGTTTGCTAGCTTTCTTTCAAACTCTCTTTACAACGCATTCTATGACCATCGCATGACTTATTTTAATTTCTTTTGGCAATGAGGACATTGCCGCATTTTAAATTTAGGGGTGAGGTATTTATTTTCGACCTTGCTATAAATATATATATATATATATATTTAGAATAACAACTCCACTGTCAACGCAATGGGAAACCCATGTTGATAAGAGTTAAGTTGTGAAAGGCACTTACCCGTAGTTGGATGTCTGCATGACACACGTGGGGGAAAGCCAAAACGAAAGTAAGTCACCAGGATCAACGCATAAATCAATGACCGCAACTCCAATGCCAAATCGGTATGAGCTTAGTTTGAGAAAGAGTGCATTGCTCGTAGTTGGATCTCCGCATGACACTTGTGGGGGCAAGCCAAAACGAAGGAAAGGCACTCGAATTAGCACAAGGTCAGAAAAAAATAGCAATAAAGAAAAATTTTATGCAAGGGTAAATCATTTGACACCCTGGTGGAAAATTTTCTTTTTGAAATAAATCATGCGATGTTCCATAATTTAATAAAGTCCTTTTGAAAGTTAATTTTGCAATCCCTAAGTCTTAGAAATATTTTAGGAAGAGACTTGAATAAAACTTAAGGAAATTCTGGCATATAGGATTTGAACGAAGTATTCTTGAGAAATCTAGGAAAAAAACTTTGCGGTTGACTTGCTAAAGGAATCTTTAGCTTATGCTTAAGGATAAACATTGTTTAAATTTGGGGGTGTGATAACGGGCAGAAATGCACATTATCATAGTGCTAAGTTCTTAAACAATGTTGGATTACGTTAATAAAATATGATAAATTGCATCCACTAAGCATAAAATCTATAATATTGCGGTCGCATGCACGCATTAGAACAGTTTTATATTTTTGTGTAGAATATGCGTTAATGCAATGCAAAGATTGCGATCATAGGAATTCATTGGTCGAGCGCAACTTCACCGCAAGGCTTTGCATTGATCTTGCTCGCAAACATTCGTCCAAGAAGAATCACCACAACTTGGTCAGCACAACATGGTGGGTGCATCCGGGTGAAAGGATAATTAAGAGCAATGGGACAGAAAGCTGATGACAGTCGAATCCAAATTAAGTTGACAGTCGATAACGGTCACGAAGTACATTCAGCTTTATCGATGATAATTATTCAATGCGTCAATCAGGAATTAAAGTTGTCCCATCTATACAACCGGGAGAGAGAAGCCTCCTTTCACTATTGATGCCCTATAAATACCAAGTGCATTCTTCAAAAAAGGGGTTGATCGGTTGACGATTTAACCAGTTGCTTTTGTTCATAGTTTTCTTTTCCATTTTACGGCAGAGCAAGAGAAGAGTGGTGGCGCTGGAGATCGCCCAGGGCATCTCGAGAGAGAACCTTGGGGCATAAGAGCAGAGAGCGGGCCAACTCTCGCGAGAGCGAGAATATCTTTAGAGCACAAGTAGAAACAGTGTAAATGTCTGGCAACAATAAATTACTACCAGGCTCTTTACTATACTTGCATTGTTATTTTGTACTTCATCTCATATCTATTCAATGGAAGTTCTATTTCTACATCTGCTCACTCTCTTAATACACATGAGTAGTTAAACTAGTTGAATTGGTTGAGAAGAACTAAGCTAACATGACCTAGGAAGTTCATTGCTTACGATTGTCTTGTTTTATGCTGTGTAAAATACCCTTTAGAGTTACTCGAGAGAGAATCTAAAAAAGAACCTAATGTCTCGAGAGAGCTAGTTTAGAATCTGGACTCAAAAGAGCAAGATTAGGCTTGCATAAACAAGAGATAGGGACTTAGAGATAAGCTCTGTTTGTCAACTTGCATCGTATACATCCTAGGAATGGGAATGATATTATGTAGTCGCATATTTGTGTGAATGTCATGTTGTCATCGCATAAATAGAGATAGAGGTTTATGTGTAAACCCTATAGACTTATCGCATATTTATCGCATGCGTTCTAGCCTTAGAAGCCATAGCATTCACGCCGAGAGGTGGTTTACTATTGTATGCATGTTGCATGATCGCAAAGCATGAACGCATTCTAGGGAGTGTTAGCCGAAAATTTTCTCAACCCGTTCACCGCATATTCATCGTATCTCCAGGTTACTAATTCTTTTCAAACTCTACCGCATTCGTTATTTATTTTTATCAACGCAAACAACAAACCCAACGATCTATTTATTTAACTAGTTACCGCAAGTCTTCATAAAAATCACCAATGCAACTATTTTCACAAGTCCCTGTGTTCGACCCTAGACTTACCAGGAAACTCAGAGGAATTTTTACTTGAATTCCGCTGGGGAAACTTGAGTGCACAACGTAATTCCATCAATGCATATCATCCACATTTCCACTTAATAAAATAACGCATCAATCAACGATGAAATGATGTCTTCTCTCCTACTTCTTGCTTGCAAACGGTAGAGTTTATCTATTGATGCTGAAGAAAGTTTCTATCTGTCTGGGCTCTAAGGTGTCTAACTGTGATTCTGAAGGTGTCTTCTCCTTTTATAGGCAAATCTCAACAACTTGGTGATTGGACTTACATTAAATTCCATACTCTGGAATAGCCGCTGCCACTTCTGAGATGTTCAGAGGCCGCCAGTCAGACGCCCATGCCTGCAAGTGGTGATTTGACATGAAATGCACGAGCCAATGTATTCTTCATGCATTGAATATTCTCAGACACATACCCCTTGCTTGACCTTAACTGCAACACTTTGTAAATTTCTTTGACTACCGCATTGAAATGTGTTAGTGAAACAACTTTTTACTAAAAAATTTACATTTGTATGCGTTTATCACATGTATGGAATTCCATGCATTTTCTTTCATAATGGGTGTGCTTATATCACTAAAGATCCTAATTATTCTAACTTTGAGAGAACAATAACTTGTATTTCTACAAGTTATCATGTGCCTTGGGCAATGCGGCTGCATCATTCCAAGACAGTGACTTAGTCATGGGCAGAAAACTCATCCTATTCGGTCTTGTATCAAGTTTCTATATTTCGATGATTAGCTAGATCTTAGATTAATTACATGTAATTCCTTTACCCTATTGTGTCCCTTATTTCTAAGGCAACGTGATAGTCCTATTTCTAGGTTTTTAGTCTCATATTCTTTTGTGAAATCAGTTTATATGCTAACCTTCTTAGTGTTAAGACTCTACTAGATTGCTAAATTAAGTGATCAATTTAACTTAACAATATTTATCCATAAACTCAACAAAGAACATGCAAAAATCAAAGAGGTATGAGGCATAAGAATTGGTCAAGCCATAAAGTCCTAGGGCATTCACATAATTGAATCCCTTAGAGAATTTAGCTCATGATTAATGAATAAATGACTAGATTTCATCAAATAAAAAATCATTACTACAAGGTGAATGTTCAATGGATGAAAAAAATAGAGACAGAAAATTGCAAAGAGAAATTAAAAGTAATGCTGAAAATATAATACGGGCGGTATTGTGACAATCTCTCACTTGTCCAATCTTTTCCTAGGGTAATTCCCCTCTTTCAAGGACGAATCTCACTTCTCCACAAATTTTCATGGGGTAGAAGTAACCTTAAGCGCTCAAGCCTCAATAGGACTTTGTTCTTGAAGCTTGTGACTGGAAGGATGAGATTTCGGCCAAGAGATGGTTGAATTTTGTTGGTGGAGTGTGGATGGAGTTCGATGGAGATTTGATGCTTGAAGTGAGAGGCTTCTCCTCCTTTATATCGGTCAAGGTAATTAATAAATGACCTAAAATCATGCTCTGGATACTTACCCCTCATTTTAGGCGTTGAATAACAACTTTGAATGAGAAAATAGCAACCATAATTGACTGGACACGAATCTAGAAAATTAGGGCTTTCTAACGGGGTCACAGTGAATTGGTGATGCAGTCGCAATGAAGTCAAAATTTGCAAAATAGTAAAAATGAAAGTTTAAGACTCAATTATATACAAAATCAAATTTTATCTAGAACAGCTCATTTAATTATTTTTCAATAGGTCTAAGGTCAGTTATAGTCAAATTTGAATGTTCGTACATTCAAGATATTTTTTTCATGTTTAGTGACTTTTTTATTTTTTATTTTTTTGAGAAATTAATGTTTAATGACATTAGATTAAAAGAAAATTAAGTTGAAGCATCCATTAGGTATAATATACATTACAAAATGATTAAAAGATATTGTACTTATATCTCCTAATAATCAAGCCAAGAACGCTATTGATCAAATGACAAAGCCCTATCAAACAAAAAAAAGAGGATAAAAAGTTGAGAAAATTATGGCTTTTCCCGGATGAAATGCAAATTGGATTCATGTAATTAAGTTTAAGATTTTTTTATACAGAAGAAAAGTTTAAGATGTTATGAAAATCAACTTATATTATTATTCTTTATATATTTATGTGTATTATTTTTTTGTGCATATGTGAAAAAAGTTTATACTTCTACCACAACCACAACTTGAAATATCCCATGTAAGCCTTTGAATATAAACCGTTTGGGTACATCAAAATCTTCTAATGTGGGACAACTATTTTTCCCTCGAAAGATTTTGAGAAATCGCACAGAATAGTCGGAAAAAGACCCCTAGTTAGATAAATGACCTTTTCTAAATGTTATGATTTATGCCACTACGTGATAGGGAGGATCTCATCTCCCTACTTAATTTTCCAATTTTGCCCCCTCCCCAAATTCAATGCTTCCATCAATTACAAATGAGCATATCCCTATAATATCAGCGAAATCAAATTTTTATTATCTTTTAAATTACTCCACTCCACCACTTAGTCAACGAATCACGATCTTCTCTACGCCAAACAGATGACTATTTAAAGCAAAAAAGCATTTAAAAGTTTGATCCTTGAAAAGAGCCAAATGCATAACTTTGTTGTAGTAGTTGAAGACTTTATGACTGTATTCGCTTGCATCTCCCAATGTAATGATGTTTTGTCAGCTCTCATTCGTAGCTTCCCTTCAGATTTCTTTACTTACGCAATAGAGCAACAATTTTTTAGGCTATTATGTTGATTGTTTTCAAGAGCACAGAGTGGGCTGAGTGGTTTGGGTTTTGTAGGGGCTAAGGAAAAGTTAAAAAGTATAAGGTGATTGTCGAGTATTTTGTCAAATGCTTGATTGTGGTCACGGGTGAAAACGTCGAAGAGATCTTCCTTCAAACTGAAGGGTTGGACAAATTTAAGGGTCCGTAACTCTTGCAGGACATATGGCACAAGAAGTATTCTTAATCTTGTCGAAATTATGTAGACACCTTTAAAATCCTAGTCAAAAGAACTAGAATGGAAGAAAGGTATATTATCTCTCTTATAGAAATAAAATGTACTTGTTAGAAGATTTTCAATAGAAATTTGCATTTTTTTCCCAGATTTATTAAAGGCAAAATTACACTATTTTCTTACCTTTTTTTTTTTTTTGGTTATTCCAACACTTGAGAGATTTTTTTGTGAGTTGCAAATACAAAGTATTTACATGCACTAAATGTTTTTGCCTCTACTTTTATTTTTTATTTTTAATTTTAAGTGGTTTTTTAGTACAAGTGAATTTTAAATGTGCAAATATTATGAATTTTCATGTTTTTCTCAAATCTACTAAAATCACTTTTACACTATTTTCTTACCTTTTGTAATTCCAACACTTGAACACGATTTTCACAAGTAACAGATACCAAAACGTTTTTGCCTCTATTTTTCTACTGTTTAGGTGAATTGTCATTGTAGATACCATGTACTATATTATAAATTGTAATTCTTCTAAAATTCATTAGCATATATTGTTTGGTTTAAAATATATTTTTTAAAAAGGAAAATTGACATCTTCAAAATTATGAAGATTAACCAAATTATGATTCGGATACAAATTTAATTATTAAGTAATCTTGTTGACCTTTTTGTAGTTGAAAGATTTATTGATTTATGTGATTTTTTTTTTTTTTTCTATCAAGATTTGTTTCAATCATTTCATAATTCCATGTTTAAGCAATTTTATTTTATTTTTATTTGCTTCACAATAGGTATATTAAAATTTCAAATTTCGATTGAGAGTGATTTAGTTTATGAGATCTAGGTTGTTAGATTTTTTTGAAATACACCATATCCATAGGGATTTGGCAATAGGGTATGTTTGTTCATTACTAAATTATAAACGGTATGCAAATTAGCAGTTTAGCCATTTTCACAAACAAAAATCTATTAGTCTCCTGAATGTTGGGAGAAAAATATATATGTGCAACCACACAACAATATAATAAAACTAAAAATATTCCCAACAACATGAATATAAAAATCAATCTCAATTTTTTTTTAGTACAACCATCACGGAGATGGGAAATTGAACTCTTTTTTTTTTTCTCAAGTTTCCTTTTGGTTTTGAAAATTGACTCAGTGTTCAACCATTGTACTTAAAAAAGATACAAATTATTATAAAAAAATAAGAGGAAATAAACTTAATTTTCAAAAATCAAAAATAAAAAACGAAATAATTGCCAAACGGAACTTTAATAATTCGAATAGAAGTTACAATATTGCTCCCAACTCATCTACACTTAATTAGAAGCCTGATTTACCCCCATAATAAAAGATCAATAATAAAATACAACCATATCTGAATTAGTCATATCCCCAGATTCACCTACACTTAAACTGAGGAATCCTAGAACCAGTGAACACTGCCCATTAAAGTTCATCTTCATGAAACAAAACTCTAAAAACAGCATAGTGATGGTTTAAACTTCTTTCACCCTGTAGTCTGTGAACACTGCCTAATGCCCCATGGCTAGGATTTGGGAACGCATAAAATATGCGCCTAACTCGTTGATGAACCAGTGCCATTGCACACCTTTAACCAACAAAGGAAAGATCACAAAAGAGAAAAAAAAAACAGTTTATATAAACGACTTTAAAGTCTATAGTATAATCATTTTGACACGAATGTTGCAGTAGAAAAAAGCTCAATCTAGAAAAGTATGGCCCTAACATTATACAGCACACACCCTGTCAGATTCTAATTTCGCCTCAAACATTTTTTAAAGTTTCGATTCTACTCCTAATTTTAACAATCTGTTAATATGCCCATGAAATTCATGGATTAAAGGTAAATTCAAACTTCTAAAATAATAGGAATAAAATTCGAGCCAACAAAATTACATTGGATGACCTTTATTCTAATAATTAGTTTCAATTTTGTCTTTTAGTTGGAGTTGGGGAAGTGGAGTTTTCCTTATTTGGTCCAAGGAGTTCGTGGGACACATGACTAAAAAAACAGCAATCTTTTATGCATTATTTATTCCTTATATTGCGAGTCCCACGACATCACAACTCCAGTTTTTGCCCCCAAAGACCCCATAAACAATTACAGCAAAACTACAGCTTACAGAAGGTTGAGCAGCTTTGTATAATTTAACCTAAGAAAAATGCTAAATGTGTGGAAGATGTAAAATGCAGAGCCACAGATCAAAGACAAATGGTGGGGGGAGAGGTGAAAGTTAGAACCCATTTTGTGAACTTACATAATACATGGCTCCCACACAAGATAAATGTCATAACCAGTGCACAGATAAGGTCGGTCTGATTTAGAATATGTGCCTTCAGCATCAATACCTACTTTCTCCTCCTTTCGTTTGGCCTGTACAAAATTTGTCAAACAGAAACAGATTTGGATCTCAAACTCAAAATAGAAAGGTTATTATTGAAAAACAACAGCTACTTCCATATATTATATTAGATGCTCAAGAAGTTTCACGATCACATGCGAACCCAAATATCAGCAGAACTGGAATGACTGTAATTCATTTCTTACATTCTTAAACACATTGATAAATTAAGTTAACAGCAAGCTAATCTATTCCACACCCCCCCTCTTTACTTTCCTCTCTAACAAATAAATAAGGTTGCAAAGATCTCTAATCTTATATATTTTTTGGATAAGAGATCTCTAAACTTGTATATTTGTTTTATTTTAGTCTTGAAACTTATAATAATTTTTTTTTATCTTCTTTTTCAAATGCTCAATTTTAATCCCTTAACTACTATGGAACCATTTTACCCCTTGCTATTAATATCTTTTTAATCATTTTTCAAGAGGAAACCCAACATCTAACCTATCCTACATGTAAATTCCGAAATTAGTCCCTGCAACTATCTCACATCTATTTTTTTTTAAGGAAACAAGTATCTTACATCTATTTGTCAGGGTATGAAGAAAGTTTGTTTGTTTGTTTGTTTGTTTTTATTGACGTTTGAAGGAAGATTATGAGATCAAGTTTCTACAAGGACATACATTGAGACAAGATGAAAGAATACAAGGATTTGACTAGAACAACAAAAAGTAGTTAACTTCCGTTGGGAAAAGATTAAACAATACAAGGACATACAACAAAGAGGGAAACCCCACTAAAAAAAGTGGCTCCAACTAGGTCTTTGAAATTGAAACTGAGGAAAACATAGAATTTGACATTTGAGAAAATACAGAATTTTTGTTTGGTTTGTTAATGAGAAACCTAGTTATAATCAAATCGAGCCCAAAGTATATGTATCCTTAAAAGAACCTTGAATTTAGTTTCTTTCTTCCCTCCCTCTTCTAAATGACGCCTCATTAAACATAACTAGGATCATTTTCCATCCATCTAAACACTCTATTATTCTGCTCCCCCCAAAGAACCCATATAATAGTGCATGCCCCTGCAAGCCACCAAAAGCAACCATTCTCTTTAAAGGGCAAATGGAAAAGGAACTCCTTGATCATAACACTAGTGGCTAGTTAACTATATCAGAAGAAATCAATGCATTGAGAGGACTTGCCAGCAAAAACTTGACCAAAGGAAGATTGGTTGCCATAAAAGAGGAGAGGAAAGAGGAACTGTTTGTGGTGTTGGCGACTAGAATTGAAGAATGAGATGATTGTGCAAGTCTAACCCCACTAACAACAAGCTAGCGACGAAGATCTGTTGCCAGTGAATTAGAACTAAATGATGAGATGGTGTGAGACTAAGACATGCAATCCCACCACGGGCCAAGTGAAGAAGGAGACGTGTTGATGACCGCCATTGAGAGGAGAGGGGAATGAGGCGTCATTTAGAGGAGGGAGGGAAGAAAGAAACTAAATTCAAGGTTTTTTTAAGGATACATATACTCTGGGCTCGATTTGATTATAGCTAGGTTTCTCATTAACAAACCGAACAAAAATTTTCTATTTTCTAAAATGTTAAACAAGATACCCAATTTTATCCTTAAAAAAACCAAGCCAATGGCTTGGTTCAATTTACTAGTTCTAGTTTTCCGCTGCACCCTACTTGCCACCCACTCAGAAGCATGCGAGTAATCTCTAGTCAAAATAACTTTGAAATGCAAAGCATCACGTTCCATTAAGAACCACCACAACCACTTATCAAGCACTAGCAATGCCTTGTTATGTAGTCTCAAGCTCTCAATCCCTTTCCTATCCTCCTAGCTTCACCACCAACCCCCCTTTAACCAAGTGAAACCTCACTCCCTCGTCAACCCTTTGCACAAAAAACTCATCATCACTCTCTCAATAGACTCCCTCACAGACCTTGAGAATTCGAAATAGAGACAAGAAGTAATTGAGGATTTTTAACAAGATAGTCATATCTAATTCTTGTCTAAGATAGGAGGCCAAAAAACCTGAATTTATGAATTGACTTTCTGAATTACCCCCACATGAAGCCCAAGATAAGAGGACGAGAATTGACTCACCTCACACCCAAGCAATGATGCCTAAGAGCTTAATTTGGAAGGATAACGATTTAGACCTATGATGGAACTTTTACCCCATTAATCTTATGGCTAGAGATAGCTTCAAAAAAATGACTAGAACCCATCACCATACAAAAAGAAAACTGTCAGACTAAAGATGTGTCAAGTGAATTTTTCATGCATAGTTCAATAATTAATATAAAATCTGTGAATATTAATAAACAAAAAGGAACAAACATGAAGTTGCTGAATATGCTCTAAACTACAAATAAATAAAAACAAAAGGACACAAAATGTACATGTATGCTGCATTGCTGATTAAAACTAGGTTACTTAAAAATGGGGCTTAACAAGCCAAATTCTTAGTTTTTGACCTTTTCACTTTGACTTTCTTGGCATGACCCCTTGTTTATTATAGTCTAAACAACCGACGTTGGATATTAATATTTTCTTCATTATTAATGTAAAGAAGTCTTCACTTAATAACTTGCATAGCTTACATTTTCAAGATCAATCTTCTGTCTTTTTGCTAGTTTGGTCAGAGGCCCCATATGCTCCATTTCAACTGACTTATCATCCATGGTTTTAAGAGTTGGGAATAGATGACGATCTCGAGCAGCAGAAGATTCAATAGCTGCAATAGCAGCATGCCTTAAAGGGTGCCAACAACAAGAATTTGATGAATGTAGTAATGGTAGGTCAACCCATCGCAAGGGATACAAACACGAAACATCTGAACATGATTGTTTCAGTGTTTTCAACGAGGAACTTGAGGGCAAAGTTCCATGGATGATGGATCCATTGGAATCGAAATGACAACCAATAGATTTTAGGCATTTTTTAAAGATTGTTTCTCCGTTCACATTGCTTGTCGAAGCATTCTTGGAGGAAATATGATGATCACAAGCACTTGCTATTACTTGCTTAACTGAAGGATCAACAATCACTGCAGCATTTACTACCTGCAGAATTTTCAAAAGAATACATCAACGATAATTCCCTTCGCAGAAACAGAAAGATAGAAAAACACAAGGGATTCATGAGCTAAATAGCATAGCCATCCATTACAACCTACACGTAATATTTAAGAGAGATGGCTAGTTTCTCTCACGAAAAATCTTTTAGATGATAAAATACACTAGCTAAAAAAGAAAAATATTACTCCATTTTTGCTCCTCAAACACACAAATAACCAAATTCTTGAAATCCATTCACACCCACTAAAGGCATAATGCGAGGCCCCCAATTATGAACACATATCAAGGAAGGGCAAAAGGGAAATTTCATATAAGACGGTTAGTGGAGCAGAAGGTTTGTGGGATCGTACCGCCTGTGAAGCATGAGGGGTTCTGGGATGTTAAGGCGTGTGTGGTTTTTGTGTGGTTGTTTTGCCTTTAGAGGAGAGATTCCAAGCTCTTGAAACTGGAAACTCAAAAGAACTCAAATTTTTATGCCCCGTTTGGTAACCATTTTAGTTTTTATTTTTTTTTTTGAAAATTAAACCTATAGACACTACTTCTACCTCCTAATTTCTTCATGTGTTATCTATTTTTTACCATTAGTTTAAAGAACCAAGCCAATTTTTGAAAATTAAAAAGACTAGCTTTTAAAAACTTATTTTTGTTTTTTGAATTTGGCTAAGAATTCAACCATGGTACTTAAGAAATATGCAATCATTATAAGAAATGGAGAGGAAATAGGCTTAACTTTCAAAGACCAAAAACGAAATGGTTACCAAACGGGACCTTAGTTAATAATAAAATTAGAAAAACTAAACAACAAAACCTGAGCTCATTCTAATGATTAATACAACATAAATCCAGATTGATTTGAGATTGCTACAGTTGAAGAGAAACCGAAGTACACTAACTAACCGATTTATTAGACGACTGTGCTAATTCTATTGCTAATCGCATGAAGCCAAAAATTGATTGTGTGTCCACTTCATTAAAGCCGGTGATACCATCAATATTGCTGACATTGAGAAAGAGATAATAGAGGGGGTAAGTTCCAGCTAATATAAATGAAACTTACCCATAAAGTACGTCAAAGAAGTTTTGAAAAGAAGATTAAGAACCTACACGTCAAAGAAGTTTTGAAAAACCAGATTTTCAGCCAACAAGATGTGAGCATAACTAGATCCACCACAGTCATGATATAGCAGAATAATTGAGACTACATTAAAACGATCTATTGTTTAATTGTAAAAATAGAATTAATGTCAGAGACTTTACTATGTGGGTGGATGATATGATGTTGGCCAAAGCTTGCACTGCTCTTCCCATTCTTCTTTTGTTGTTGCTGCTTCCTTACAAACCTGTGTCACACAATCTAAAGAAGGTGAAATATATTTCTATTCACTGATTATCAAGAGTATTGAATAGTGTATCTCCTTGCAAGACATAGAATCAATGCTATTTGAGTCGAGACATTTAATGCTAGTTTTTGGACAATCTGGATTTGTTTGATTAATGTACTCAAATTATCATGGGATACAATTTAATTTAAGAACATTTCAACCAATAGGAGATCGCACCTTTGTGATAAAGGTACTCAACTTGTATGACGTCACAAGCTCTTGTACACATGGAGACAAAACATCCAAATTGCAATTGTTTTCACTTGCAAGACATAGGATCAATGCGATTTGAGTCTTTCCTGTAAAAAGCTAATGATCAACAACCTGATTCACATTCAAGGCGGAGAGCTAAGCGGCTAAGCCTATTCTACTAGCCTTATCAGATAAATAATAAGACAGCTTCAAATAGAGAAAGGTAGGGGGAAATCATAAGAGGATGTGAGGGAAAGTTTATAAAGAAGAAGGTTATAAAAGGAAGAATGATTTAAGATATCTCTAATCTAAAACACTGAGAAGAAGCTAAGAATGCATAAGAATAACGCATCAAAGATTCAAATTTGTTTAAATTATCAAAAGCATTTTACAACTTTCAGAAGCAATAACAAACAGCTTGGTGTGGATAAAATGAAATAATTATATATATCAACATGAACCGTTTTGTTGTATTGTAGCTAAGAAATATACAAGTATCCACAAAAGTGATTATTATAAAACTTGTCTGAGCATGAAAGTTCAAAATATGCTAATAACATCTCATTTCGTGGCTCTCATGGTTCTCAGCACTGAAGTATTACCACTTTTTATCTCACAAACACTCATGAACCTCAAATTTCAGTCTCTATTCGCTAGTGAAACAAAACTCAAGCAAACATTTTAAAAGAAAATACAAACTAGCAAAACTAACATCATAGGAATTCTTCAGCGAGGTAGGGGCCAAAAAGGATGCATACCATCTTCAAGTTGCTTCTTCTGAACTCTTTTCACATGGCGAAGCTTTTCTAATGGTGCTATCTGATTTAAGCGCCTACAAAGACAAGCTTAGGACTTAAAAAAATAAGGAATTAACTATAATCAGAGAAATAACTAATTAACTATAAAACTATACACACATTCCTCCATATATTTCATGAAATATAATCCATTTTCCATTTTAAACCATTCCTTAAAGACATATTCTAAGAAAATAAAACTTACAAAAAGCCAGTCAACCCCATTACAAAACTTGCATTTCAAGGAAAAAAGAATTGGTTCACAAATTTACATCATTGAGAATACTTCAATTTATTTCATTGAATAAATGAGAAACCTCCGGAAGAACAAATCATATCAGGAAACAAGTAACATGAAAGCAAACCTCACAAGATTGTTGATTAACTTGGGCTCAACCACAGCAGCAAAGACATTAACTGCCAGTTACAAACAAAAGTCAATCTTTGAGAGAGTGTAAAAAACAAAAACAAAAACAAAAACAAAAATAAAAACAAAAGGTAACCAGTGGGTTGTTGATCCGGTGGAGTTGGCAGCTTATCCGGGATATAAATGACTTTGCTCATTGTGTATGCTTGTTAATCTGAATTCCTAGAAGAGTATAAACGAGCTAGTGGTTTAATCAACTCAAATGCTAAAATTTAACAGGATAAGGAACATAATTCAAATAAAAAAAGGGGGGGAGTACATTGAGCTAGCATCAAAATCCCAGACCAAGAAGGCACCAAAAAGGGCAAAAAAACTAATTAAGAATCTCACCCAAGTAATGAAGACTTAATGGGTATATGGCAGAGAGCAATAAAAAGCTATGGACGGCGAAGGAGTACAGTGGACAACGGTTGACGTCAAAACAGTGCGGCGGCGAACATGTAGAACAGCAGTGGAAAAATATTGGGAAATTGCCACGGGCTTAAAGAATTTTAGGATAGTTTTCAATTTAAAGAGTTTTGGGACAGATAAACATATGAATTGTCCGAATTATCCCTAAGTTTAAAAAAAAAAAAAAAAAAAAAAAACCCTAAAACTACCTTGTTTTTTGTATGGACTTTCCACAGGTATAAATTTTAACCTTCTGCTTACGTCATATCTAATATCATTTTATTATGTATTGTGTTAAGGATAACTATATCTATCGTAATAGAGATGACTATATCTACTGTAGCATTAACGTGATGATCATTTCTATTGCGATCTCATTTTTTTGTGTTTTTTTTTTTTTTTAAGTTTGTTGTATTTTCGGGTGAGAAAAATAAGATCAAGCTACACAGGGGTGTTTTCATTAATTTTTTCACAGTTTGTTGTGTTTGTAAAAAAAAAAATAGAGATCGCAACAAGTATGCTTATTGCATTAGGGCTCCCATATATAAGGGCATCTCTAACGTAATACTTAATAATAAAAAAAAATAATAATAATAGGATCTAATGCAAGCATAATGTTATAATTCATAAATTTGTTGCATAATGTTATAATTCATAAATTCGTCTTACAAAAACCTGTAAAACCACACGCATCTCCTTTCACGACTTGGAACCTCGCGCCCGACTACTAGGAAGGAGAACACCCATTGAATGGTGAAACAATAGCTTCCATCAGACGACAGTGACAACTTGGACAGTAGCGGCGACTTTAGAAAGCGCTACTACTTGGGAACCTTGAGCGGGACTACCTTGCAGCGCCAACACCCATTGAACGGTTAAAACTTGGCTTGCATCAGACGACGGCAACACCATTTGACGGCGGTGGCGACATGGACGGATTTGAAACTTAAGACGTGATCTGTAACATTACGGCAAAGCATGCATGACCATTAATTTTCTATGCTATCATGCTTAAGTGATGTGATTCTTAAGATTTTGCAACTGTGATTCTAGGTCTATGTTACCTTTTTTCTTCTTCCATTTTCTTCGTTAAATTAAGATTGTTTTAGTTTATTGAAAATAGCTGCATAAATGATTTACCTCAATCACATGGAAGGAGATGTGAGAATTGTAAAATAGCATCCTTTTGTGATATTAACTATCCAACCTAACATGTTTACCTTACAACACTTTAAGATTTTAAACATAATTCAAATCCTCTTACATTAGATAACTAAGACAAATATTCTAACAAATAACCTAATAAGACACAGGTCTAGTTCAACATTAAAAACTTGATTAAAATTGAATTTACTAACAACATCCCTGAATCTTAAGACCCTGAAACTATGGAAGAAACCCAATCCTGTAGCAGTGGCAGACCTCGATCTCAAGCGACGGCCATAACTTCTTCGCTACTTGGAAAAATGTAAGCTGGGAAACTTAGTGAGCGACACTTTATGAAACAACCTTTCTGTTTCAAAACATATTTGAAGTCTTATAACAACGCTGGCTTTAAAATTTAATTAGAAACTCTTTTCAAACGAATGAAATAAAAGAAATACCTTTTAATGCATGTTATTTTAATAGAAATTCATCCAAATGCATGATAAAGTTTTTATAACAAGGAATCATATAAAACTTAGTAAAGCGCACGATAAAGTTTTTATAACAAGGAATCACATGAAACTTAGTAAAATGCATAATAAATCCATCATCAAACCGTACCTGTGTTGGAATGCACCATCGTGTAGCGGAAGTGACCAAGATCAATAAACACTCTAATTCAATAATTTTCGTAGAAATGAAAGCATGCTTCCGTAGAAATAAATAGGTTTCAAGACATACCTTTGAAGAACTTCCTCTAAGCTTAAATTCCAGCTGCAAATCTCCTCTGAATCTTGTCGTAGACCACCCCAAGATCTTCCCTACTATCCTCTTAATGCTTTAGATTGAGTTGTGGGACTCAAAATAAGCCTGAATTAAGGGAATTTGAAGACGAACTCGCGGCAACAACCCAACGTGAAGAACACCCTTCTTCTCACGAATTTTTCAGAAAAATTTGATCGGTTGCATTACTTCATAAACACTTCGATCTCTTCAATATATTGCAGACACTCATGCAAAGAGATTAGCTGCATGAGATGCAGCTCATGCTTGGAGTTAATGAAGCTTGAAGAAATGGATTGTTAGTGAGCTACTTGAAGAAGTAATGGATAAATCCAATTTTTCCATTATGTGTATTTTCTTCTTTTTCAATTTTTCAAATATTGATTTCATAAATCAATTCTTTTAATAAAATTGAAAATATTATGAATTTTACAAAATTAGTTTCATAAATTAATTTTCTTAATAAAATTAATAACTAATTATTTAAACAATTTAAATAATTATAATTAATTTAGTATCAAATATTAAACTAATTTTTACACAATTTTATCTTCGAATATTTAAATCATATTTAAATATTAATTCTCCAATTTCATTTAATTCTAATTTGAATATTTCAAATTAACTTATCACGCTACTCTAGAGCTAATCTATTTACGAGCTAGTAGGGGACCTCACGGACCTACAGATCATGGGCTCCAACAATCCTAGATTAATCGACTAAACTCATTAGACCGAAATAACCCCCATTCGTTAACTAATAGGTGATTCCACTAAAGCCCATAGTTGAACTCCCCTCAATATAGATATATTTTGTCCACTCGATATAACCATGATTAGTAAGTTAACCCTTCACGGGTTGCTCGTAATAACAGTTGGGTCAAATCTCTGTTTTACCCCCGAAATTACCTCTTGTTCCTTAAGTCTCACTGATCCCCTAATGAACAATTGATTTGTGATCCAATCAAAAAATCAAAACCCTCTCGAGCCAATGAGAGGGTGAAGCCTCTTGTTCAAGACCCATAATCAGCACTTGAAGGGAACAACCTCTCTACTAACCCTAATCGGGTAGGAGTGAATTTTGTTCTGCACCCTATGTCCCCAGCTATTCATCTGATCTTATCCCCAAAATAGGAGGCTTATTGAGTAGAGAAATTTGGTCGACTCTCACTGTTTGCAAATCAAAGGATAATCCCAAACAAACATGAGTTCATAGTTAGCTGGGGATTAAGGTCAAGTTACCTTGGTCATCACTTTGAAATAGTCAGTCTTAAATAATAAACAGCGTTATAAAGTAAGAGTGATTGGTTTTGTAGTCCGATCTTGTACAAAACTTATTTGCATAGGATACTCTCATTCCTCATGTCATAACATGCACGAATTAGGATCACTTCGTATGTAGCACTTTACAACTCTTTGTAACAACTACAGAGTAAGCCGTATCCAATAGTGTTACCAGAATAAGGCACCCAACCTTATTCATATACTATAGATCATTTTGACTATTTACTCGAACCTAATCCAGTTGTATGTCTCCACATAAAGTACAAGTACTCATGTAATAGTCAATGGACTTAGATTTATTAGATTTCTAAAAAACAATATATTCAATAACAACTTATTGAATTTTCAGAATAAGTTCTACTGTTTACTATAGATCATTTTGACTATTTACTCGAACCTAATCCAGTTGTATGTCTCCACACTCAGTCTTTGCTAATGCAGACCAACTCAATGCATAGCAACTGTCGTATGTACACATAGAGCTCAAGTATCTCGTCCCGAGTACTAGATCCAATGGTTTGAAAACCTCTTTCTCAAACTATCACTTTTTCAAAATATCACATTAACAATCAAACAAGAGTTTGTATTTAAATCCATAACTAAATGCATGATGATAAAATCATATTTATTAATATAAACTTTGAAACAAACTTTAATAGTTCATAAACATAGTTTATTTCATCAAATACTTTTAACACATTTAAAATAGAATTTTCTTTTAGGAAGAGTTACTCACCGTTAATTAGCCTTTCCTCAAATTTCTTGTTCCCCCAGATTCCTAATAATCTTGAAATTTAATTGATAATTCCTTAATTATTCTTCAAACGACCATAACTTAAAATATCCCAAAATTACCCTCCAAGTATGTCCAATTTTACTTAATTCTCCAATAACCCTAATTTTATCGATTTTAGGTTTACTTACAATTGAGTCCCTTAACAAATTTCAAATTAAATTAAGTTTCCAAATAAGTCCAATTCTAGGTTTTAAGTGCCCTATGAAGGAACTCTTATCAAAGAGTACCTCTGAACGGAAGCAAGATTGCTCCAAACTCATTGTGACATTGTGATAGAAATACTGCATTCACTAATAAACATACAAGTTATGCATCTAAGAATAAATTATGGCATGCTTTGAATTATTAAACAACAAAGGGACGAGAGACATACCAGTTGAAGAACTCTTCTTTACTTTAAATCTCGCTCTCGTCAATCCAACAAATCTCATTGTCGCTGAGATTTTCAAACCTATTGTCCACCAAATCTCACTGTCGTCTACCTTCGAACAGACTTCTCACGAACAGGCAACAAAGGAGGACACAACCACTCAGAAACCTCGGTATTCTCGGAGTGAGAATCTAGAAGGTGTGGGCTCTATTGGATTTGGTAGAGGGAAGGAGGAAGGAACGATCGTTTACCACGACCAAGCAAGTGGGAAATATCTGAAGTCTATCGTATAGATGACTGCTTGATCGTTTACCTAAATGCTCGGCGATCATTTAGGTAAAGCGCGCATGTACACGATCGTTTAGTAAACTTTGAGCTATTGTGTATGCTCTCGGTTTGCTAGGCAATGGCAGTGTACTAATTCGTGTAGTGATTATGTGATCTCTTTACAAAATAAAAACCATTTTCATTTTATTCTTTAGTTACGAAAACTAAATGCAACCTCCCACTATCTCATTCGGTTACGGAGAAAAAACTGCCAACAATTATCTTATAATTGTTTAATTTAAAAATAAATATAATCATATAATATTTATAACCTATGGTTCAATATCACATCATATGCAACATATGAACCATAGTCCTTTTCTCCTCCACTAGACATAAATCATATTTATATCCTTTTCCTCCAATTAATGTATCTCATACATAATGTCAACTATATCATATATAATTGACCCGTTTAATTATATCATATATAATCAAACTCTCTCTTGTCAATTTGAACATTTCAAACTGACCCAAAAACTGATTGTCAACTTGAATCCATTGAGCTACCAAGGGGACCTTATAGACCTATGGCTCAAAGCTCCAACGATACGTGAATAACTGACTAAACTCTTTAGCCACGAGATCCACCATCCGTTAACTGTCAGGCATTCCACTAAAGACTAACAGCTGCACTCTTCTCACCACATATATATTTTTGTGTCCATTGGATAAACCAATCAACAATACGATAACCCTTCACAGATGCTCGTAAGTACAGTTGGGCCAATTTACCATTTTGCCCTTGTAATTACATCTAACTCCTTAAGTACCACTGATTCCTATAATGAATAATACAATATAGTTCTACTATGTGTGGACACCTCTCGGACCATGAGAATGTGTGTGGCGCCACATCGTTCAAGCCCTGGAATCAACCATTAAGGGAACAATCTATCTACTTACCCCTACTTCAGGGAAGGAGTGAATTCCATCTTGTGTAGCTGAGTTCCCAGCTCCCAAATCACACAAAACCCCAAAGTGGTAGGTTTGAGTCGGCAGTCTAGCCACTCGCACCCATGCAAATTAAAGAACCGCCCTTAAAGACAGGAGTTCCCAACTCACTCAAGATTAAGGTCATGTTACCTATGGTCATCCTAGTGAAGTGAAGTCTTTGTCATGAACGACGTTATATAACGAGACTATAACACTTCATGGTCCGGTTTTATACAAACTCCTTTGTATAGGACGCCCCCGCTCGCATGTCTCCACATGAATGATCAGGATCAGACCATCTATAACAAGTCACAATACTTGTAATTATTCTATTAAGAGGGCCACACTCGTAGCATTACCAGGATAAGGTTTTCCTCCTATATCCATATACTACAAACCATTTTGGTTATCATTTAAGGCATGATCTACCTATATGTCTTCACATATATGCTTAAGTTACAATGACAACCAGGGATCTTAGTTTATTGGTTTGTGGTAAAATAATTAAAACATCCAAGGTTTCATAGACAACAGTGAAGAAAATATCATATATTATTACATCACAAGTGTTTGTTCAATATAGTGTTTACAAACTACAGGATCCAACGAGAGTTTAGGGCATCATCCCCAACAATCTCCCACTTGCCCTAAAGCGAGTAGGGTGTACAAACAACTAGTACAAAACAATAAACTAGGGCACAAAGGTCCAATACAAAAATCTCTCACTTGCCCTAGCCCAGTTGTGGACGGTCCCGTAGACCCATGCGCTGAAGGTGACCCTAAAAAACTGTAGCCATGAGAGCCTTCATAAACGAGTCAGCAACATGTGCTCCGAAGCGATCTTCGTGACTATCACGTCCCCTCGATGCACTATCTCGTGGATGAGATGATACTTCCACTCTATATGTTTGCCACGCTTGTGACTCCTGGTGTCACACCCCCACCCAGACTACTCTCTGAGCCTAGGAAAGGACATGACTGCAGTAGTTATTAACTCTTTTGCTGACACTTACTGCCTAATAATTCTAGTGGAAAAATAATCTGATACCAACATGCAATCTCAAGCACAACGACTGCCTCTATGGCTAAAACAACATTAAGTTTACACACAAAATATTTACAGAGCTTACATTACTAGTTTCATAAGTCCCGATACTCAAAATCTTAGTCCCTATATGAACAACTAAAACATATGTACAATATTTACAATAACCACCTAGCAGACGGTTACAATAACTTTTGTCCTTGAGTGGCAGAGCAGATGTAGAGCTACCTCCTGAGGATTTGACCGCTACCTGTGGGAAAGAAAAACATTTGAAAATGGGATGAGCTTGCAAGCCCAGTGAGTGACTTAAGAAAGAAAACTAATTCTCATGCATAAGTCTCAATAAAGAGATCATACTGAAATTATAAATCTCTACAGTAACCTTGTATTGAGATATAAACATTTTCCAAGCATAAAGTATATAAAGTTGTTTTCATCATAAAACATTAACTGTTTCTTAATTGAGAATAACCCTGTTGTGGTTAAATCCCAACGTCAACTACTTAGTCAAGAGAGAACCCTTTTGCTCAATCTCTGACTTTTAATAACTACATGCACGGGGTTATAACTAAGTACCGTCATACCTTAGGTACTTCTGCTTAGATACCTTCTCAAAATGTCCCTTGGTATCGAGTTTCAAGTAAAACTAGTCATACTATGACTTTCTCTTTAAAGCATGTAAAGCAATATGCATAAAAAACATGTCTTTAATGATACTAACACATGCTTGGTGTAATTAAACACACATAAATAGTTTTTCAATAAACTTTCATACATGGCATGCGTATAAAACATAACTCATGGTTTCTTTAAAACATTGTAAACATGTAATCACTCACAACTTTTAGAACTATTCCTCAAGGGTCGATATGC
>NC_143484.1:4358623-4401724 GCF_027475165.1 Benincasa hispida | reverse complement strand
AAGAATAAAGTAGGGCTTTGTTCAGAATTAGCAAGGATAGAAAGAAATTGTGTTGTTAAGAAATGTGCTTGAGTGTAACATTCGGAGCAGCCAATCGACGCAAAATATCGGAGAGGAATTTAGCTTTATTGTCTTACTAGAAGATATGCTTGAGGACAAACATATATCTAAATTTGGGGGTGTGATAAATTGTAGAAATTCAAGTTATTTATGCTGTCTTATCAAGATATTGCGGCCAAAAGAGAAGAAATATGCGTTGATTGTATGAAAATTAGCTCAGAAATACAATAATTATGAATTAACGCAATTACACCCACGAACATCGTTAAGATGGTAGAAGAAGATATTTTTACTCTGTTTCGTAGGAAACCAAGTCACCGCTTACGATCAAGCTCAACGAGAAACTGAATAACGCATTTCTGTTACATTGCGCCCGACAATCAACAATGAAGAGACAATTAACGCAATGACGGCACAATGCGACAGTCAATCCCGAGCTAAATTTCAACTGCATGCGGTAATAAAAACAATATTGCATACGAGCAACCGATCGAAAGATGCAAATGAGCAATGCAAAGGGAGAGGATTGCGACACGTGTACAACTAATCGTTGTGCAGATTTGACGATCTGATTGCATAACAGAAGGAATATTTATTCCTCCATCTTCGGAATTTCCATAATAAGAAGTGAGGTCTATTGCCAAGAGTCAAAGCTTTTCACCAATAAATACCCCCATAGAATTCACAGAAGATATACTTGATACGGGTATAATTGATACTAGGGCTAATTGCTGCTAAATTACTGAGAGAAAGGCTGAGCTGAGTACTGATCGGAAGAAATCCAAGAAGAAAAGAGATAAGACCGAGAGGTGAGTCTCAGTGCGAATTTTCCAGATCCCCGCCGTGAGGCTCTATGCTTAGATCCCTGCTACCGGTTAAGCAAGCCTGAGAGGGAAGTTCATCCTTCTGCACGATCCATCCATACCGACAAGCAAATCTCCATCCAGATCGGTATTAAGACGTTGGCGCTCATTTGTATTTGTTTCTATCTCTATTTTCATCAAGTGTATTTCACCTTCTTAATCTCTTCATTCACACATCATGTATCAAACGCTGAATAGATCCCCTTTCTCTGTCTATTTTCGTTCCTCCATTTATCGCTTTCTTCATAAAGTCTTCTTAATCCCTTGGTAATTAATATGAATTAAACAAGTAACTTACTCTGTGCTAAAGAAATAAGAACGTTTAGCTAAAACATGCTAGATGGCATCTTCACCTGTGAGAGCAGAAGTGAAGATGTCATTCTGATTTGTCAAGAGAAGGTTAGAAGAATGCGTTAGCTAAAGCAAGAAGTACTTCCAGAGATGGAAGCAACCTTGCGTTCATTACGTTTGTCCTTGTTTCACCACAGAGATGTGGGAACGTGACCGGTCATCGAGAGGTGTACGTCATGGGAAAATCGGAACCGTATTTATGCCTTTAATGCAATTAAGGAACTTGCGATGTTTGTATTAATTATCTTTTCTGTTTCTACTTCGTACATAAGTCTTGTCACTGCATTACACGATCTTTGCATAACCTTCACAGCCAGCCTTGACCTCAGTATCTTGCATCATGAGACCTGTATCTTGTATCATCTTAGCTTAGATTTACTTTAACGCAATTTACTTTAACGCAATTTATTTTATTATCGCATCTTTACCGCTTACTTTACTTTATCACATGTTTATATTCTTGTACACAACAACTTTTATTAATTGAAAACCCCTGGTCGCATGTATCACAAGCATAATGCAATAACCTCAAACAGTCCCTATGTTCGACCTCGAATCACACCGAGAAACTTGCATTGAAATTATACTTGGTTTCAATGCAAGGAAACTTGTGACAACACACAGCATACTACAAGAACATTGTTAATTAACTCATTTCTAGAAGTAGTATCACATGGATTTGAACCTTGCATCATATGCATCCATGCGTTGTGTGACATAAGATCAATTTCTGAGAAAAATTCATGGGACTGACATTCAGTCAGTCGAGGAGTAGAGTGGATTAATGAGTGAGGAGGAGGCGAGAAAGTGGGTGTTGAGAAACTTGAGCTTGGACTAGGGGCAGAGATGGGGGAAGGGTTGGGCTGAAAAAGTGGGCGTGCACGGAATGTAGGAAAATTATGAGTTGGGATTGGGGGTAAGTGAGATGGATAGGTTGGGGAAGTAGAGTGAGCCCACGGTGGGTTTGATAGCCAAGAAGTGGAGGATAGGCTGAGTTGTAGTGAGAACTCAGGACTTGAGCCAAAACCTATTGCAAAAGGAAAGGAAGATTCATCAAATTCAACATGTCTGGAAATAAATACCCTACCATTACTGTTGAGGCATTTGTGCCCCTTGTGCACTAGGCTGGGTCCTAAATAAACACATTTCTCTTATCAAAACTGAAGCTTGTGTGTGTTGTAGAGTCGCAGGCAAGTGTAGCAGGCACACCCAAAGCAGCGTAAATCAGTGAAGTTGAAGGTCTTTTTTATCAAAACTTCCATGGAAGCTTTTCCTTTAAGGACTGGGGTTGGGTGGCCATTGATGATGAGTGTGGATTTCATAAAGGCATCCCACTAGAAGTGTAGTGGCATAGATGCTTGAGCAAGTAGAGTGAGGCCCATCTCTACAATATGCTTATGCTTTCTTTCAGCTCTACCATTCTGTGAAGAGGTGTAAGGACAAGAATATCTAGACAGTATGCCCATTTCAATACATACCTTGTGAATTTTCACATACTCTTCTCCATTATCAATTTGTAGAGATTCGACTTCCACCCCAAAGTGAGTTTTGACAAAGGTAATAAAGTGGTAAAAGGTAGCAAGGACATCACTCTTTAGCTTGAGTGTGTAGATCCATACAAATTTGCTAAAGTCATCAATAAAATGTATATAATAACGATAACCTGCAGTAGAGATAATAGGGGCAGGCCCCCACAAGTTTGAATGGATCAGTTCAAAAGGAGAGCCAGCATGAGAGGTAGAAGGAGAGAAAGGAAGAGCATAGGACTTTCCAAACTTGCAAGCTTCACAAAATAAATTTTCTTCATTGGCTTTCAATGGTAGATTGAAAAGTTTGATTACATCATTAAGGACTTTAAGGGAAGGGTGTCTAAGCCTTCTATGCAAAATCATTTAGACACAGCATTGACACTCATATTGTTAACTACGATAGAGCATGCCATGATCTTCTTATCCGACTTCAAGTTGTTGCATTCCACACATGAAGTACTACCAATGGATCTACTTGAAGCTAGTTTATACAGTCCATCGTCAAGCTCCCCCTTCAGCACCACTTGGCTGGTATTGATAGCCTTAATAAGACAGTAACAAGAGTGAAATTCAACTATGACTCTGTTACCTTCTAAGAGTTTAGACACACTTATGAGATTCTTTGCAATGGTAGGCATACATAGCACATTATGAAGACTCAATGAGCAATCATTAGTAGAAATGCAACATGAACCGATGTGAGTTGTGGGTAGAGAGGTTACATTACCAAAAATCACTCTTTCATTACCTAAATATTCATAAAGGTTGGTCATACTGCTGTGATCAGAGGCTACATGGTTGGAGGCTCCATTGTCAATATACCACCTTGGATCAATCACTGACTCAGGTGTTGCAACAAAAGGATTGGTGCTTTGGGTTGCGACAAACACCTGATTTAGAGGAGGCCATTAGGAATTGGGGACTTGATTAGGATTTTGTTTCCTCGAGAAGAAGGGTCATCTGCTCGATTGTTCTCCATGAGCATTTGGACCAAACTGTCAGTTGAGTAGCTGATAACATTGAGGGGCAGTGTGTTCCAGTTTGGAGCATATTTGACATACTAGTGTTGGATTTTATGTCCTAAAACTCGTAGTTTGTAAATTAATAAACTTATTTTTTTTCTTTCTCGATAAAGTTGTTATTGAAATTGTAATCTTGAATCCAATAAACTAAGGTTTTGAGGCTATTCAATGAAGTTTGAACTTTATGTAGTGACATAAATGTGGATCAAGTTCAAATATATAGCCAAAATGGTCTATAGTATATGAATAAGGTTGGGCGCCTTATTCTGGGGACACTATGGATGCGGCCCACTTTGTAGTTAGTACAAACGATGTGATCCTGAATCGTTCATATAGAGATATGTGAGTGGGAGCATTCTATGTAAAGAGTTTACATAAGACTGAACCATGAAATAGTCACTTTTTACGTTCTAAATGTCGTTTTATGTATAAAACTGACTATTTCGTTAATTGATGACCTAGGTAACTTAATCTTTATCCTGAGCTAACTATGAACTCCTGTTCACTCGGAATTATCCTTAGATCTGCATAGGTGAGTGCAGCTCAATATCGCTGGCCCAATAAGCCTCCCATTTCAAGGGTAAGATCGGGTGGATAGCTGGGAACATAGGGTGCAAGACGGAATTCACTCCTACCTGTTATAGGGATAGTAGATAGGTTGTTCCCTTTAGTACTGAATCCATGTCTTGAACAAGGGGCCCCACCCTCTCCTTGGCCCGAGAGGGATTCGGTTTATAGGTTGGACCTTAAACCAATTGTTCATTAGAGAATTAGTGGAACTTTAGGAACAAGATGTAGTCTTGGGGGTAAAACGATTTTTATGACCCAGCCAAGATTACGAATAACCTGTGAAGGATTAGCTTACTAATCATGGTTATATCAAATGGACACAAATATATCTATAGTGAGGGGAGTGCAACTATGAGACTATATTCGAATGACCCGTTAGTTAACGAATGTTGATTATCTTCGTCTAAATAGTTTAGCAAGCTAATCTTGGATCGTTAGAGCCCATGATCTATAGGTCCATTAGGTTCCCCTACTAGCTCATATGGAATAAACTTAAAACAGTATGGTAAAATAATTCGAATTGTTCACATTAGGTGAAGAGAGAGAAACCAACAAGTATATGTGATATAGTGGTCGGATTTTTCAGTTTAGAGATACAACTTTAATATTTAAATGTGATTTAAATATGAAGAATATGATACGTTCATATTCGGAAGCTCGAAAATGATGGAAATGGTCAAAGATGTAAAAATCAAAGAGTTGACTTTTGACTTTGAAAAGTCAAACTTTGACCAACCTTATATTCAAATGTGATTTGAAATTCGAGAAAAGGAATGTGGATTCATGCTCGGGAGGTCAAAATTAGACAACACGAAAAAAACATAAAAAGTCAAAATGTTCACTTTTTGGTCAAAATTTGACTTTGACCAAATGACTATTTTGCCCTTTGACTAAAGTTAGTGGGAAAATCCAAAATTTTGTTGGATAATTCCACTAACAAAATAGTGGGCTAGGTGTTGGCTTACAGTGGAGACATTAAGCCCACTAAGATAGTGGATTATAGGTGTTGGGTTTTTATGGATTTGGTTCATGCAATTGTTGCATGATTTTTTTTCTATAAAATTGGCTTTTGATTTTAAATTAAAGACTTTTGACAATTTGCCAATTTTTTTTTTTTTTAATTTGGGCTGGAAAAAAACCTCTTTTCTTTGTGTGATGTTCAAAAAGAAAACCCAAACCAAAATCCAAATTCATTCCTTTTTTCCATCTTTTTTCTCTCTCTCGAGGTTCTTCATGCACCGGGTTCCACAACCCGGTTCTGAGTCCAGAGGATAGTAGGTCAACTCTAGTGGTGGTCCGAAAGAGTTTGGGTCGAGATTCAACGAGGAAAAGCGTTGTTCGAGAGCTACAAAAGTTGTATCTCATCCCTTTTTAATTACTGTTTTTCCTTCAATTGCATGCATAATTTCCTTTTAATTAAAAGCAATTAGAGTATAATTAGATCCTAATTCCACTGCGTATGTCTTGAGTTCCATCATGTGGTATCAGAGCATGCTAAAATTACGCTCAATTACTTTTGGTGGGTGTTTTTTTCCTATCTATTCAAGTGTTGAATGAAATGTGGACTAAAGTGGATTTATTATGATTTTGACATTGTTTTTCTCTAAATTTCTTGTGGAAATTTGTAATTGCTCACATGTTTATGAGCATTAATGTGTGAAAAAGGGTCTGTAAATTTGTTGGAGTCATTAGAGTTAATTTGTTAGGGTCATTAGAGTTGAAATTAGGCTGTAATTTCTTGATTTCGGGAGAGAGAACAGCAGCAAAAATGGAGAAAATTTGTTCACAGACCCAAATTCTGCTTCCAGACCTGAGAGAAGCTCCCAAACCCAGCCCACCAGTTTGAATGCGACCCGGTTTGGTGTAGCCCGTGCATGCCAGCTGTCGATGAAGTGTCCATCCGTTTCGTGACCCGAACCAGTCCTGTCGCCAGCTCCGCCCGAGCCAATTCGTAGCTGGCTAGCGCATTTGTCTGCTGCTTGCAACCCGTGCGTTCCGTCGACCCAACCCGACCCACGCCTCCATTGACTGCACCGGCGGCCATTGACCAGCCGGTCCAACGGTCTAGACCGATCCGTTTGACCTTGTTGAGCCAATTTGACCGGTTCAACTTGGTTTTTTGGAGTTTTTGGGCCGGTTCAAGATGGTTCAAAGTGTTTGAAGCCGATTCCGGGAAGCTGGTTGCTGAATTTTGTAATAAATTAGTTATTTATTTGTTTTTAATTCCAAAATCGGTTCACTTTAGTGTTGTTTACCTATTATACATGTGATGTATAATGTTGTTTCATTATGTGTGCATATTATGCCATATAGTTTTAAAATCCTACCATAGGAAAAGCATGTGACATGCATTTTTTATATCTTATAAGTGTTATAAAATATATACTATGTGTTATAAAATATATACTATGCATGCATAGTTTTAATATAAGTGTTATATTAAAGCATGTTTGATTGAAGGAAGCATGTAATAGATGAATGCTCTAGGGTTATAATTATTATAAAATAACCTAGACTTCTAAAATCTATAACAAAGATAAGATGCATGCTCATTTAGGGTTAACCATCGACCAATCCTAATTTTCATAGAAAATAGGTCGATATCTTTTAAAACCGTAGTTACAAGAAAAGTCACCAGGCAAGATCTTGGCAAAAAGTCAGATAAGATGACTAAGGTTGAATGTTTTTAAGTTGACGGTTCACGGAACATCTACTACCTGGAGATCGAGCCGACGTCTGAGTTAGGTTAAACTGGTTTTATGAGCATACGTGAACGGTGTGAGGTAATAAAATTTGTTTATCACCTACACATCGTAGATTAAAAATTCAGTATAAAAGTTATACTCAGATGAATCACCTAGACTTAGGATATGTTTAGTTAGCCGAAATGTATCGCTAAATATTTTATACCCTAACCGTCTAGAACACTTCAGCTGCAGAGAAGTAATGTACTTTTAACTCTAGCGTCCCTAAGAGTTCACACCGTGAGATTCATGCTTGGCTTTGGGCCGCCCTAGGAGCGGACTCCACAGAGAGTGTTTGCATGAGTCAATACCAAGGTGAATAAGGGAAGTTGTTCACAGTAAGTGGGAGAAGGAAGTGTGTCAACACATCCTACGGTCTCTTCCATTAGGTCACACCGTGAGATTCCTATAATGCGCCTGCATGTCTTCCCTGGAGCGACCTTACCAATCGAAGGGTTGTTATATAGGATTCGGAACTCCACGAACTCTAGAAATTGATAAGGTCTCTCATGTCCGTTTTCATTCTTGTCTTTCCAACTTCGGGAGCATAATGATTCTGATCTTTGAGGTCTGAAAATGGAGGGTCACACTTACGAGAATTACTAAGTGTTAGTAAATTCTTGACCAAAGTAGAGATAACTGAGTTACAATAGGAATAAGAGTTATTCTGGTGATGGTATCTAGTCAAGATAGTCTTGGTTCAATGGAGGAATAGTCGATCACCCCTTGGTGGAGGTTATTCTAAACCATTGAAATATCGTTGCAAAATATAATAATGAAGGGTACATTATTATTTTTTTTGCTAAACTT
Organism: Benincasa hispida; assembly: GCF_027475165.1. Classification (NCBI taxonomy): domain Eukaryota; kingdom Viridiplantae; phylum Streptophyta; class Magnoliopsida; order Cucurbitales; family Cucurbitaceae; genus Benincasa; species Benincasa hispida. The sequence goes on along the minus strand of NC_143484.1, from coordinate 4,393,775 downwards.
GATTGGATTTGAAAGATTAATGTTTTTTAGTAAAAAGGATATGTTTTTCTTTTCAGCATGACTAGTTCTTTAAATCAACTCTTAGCTTCCGAGAAACTAAACGGCGATAATTACTCAACATGGAAAAACAATCTGAATTCAACACTAGTCATGGATGACTTGAGATTTGTCTTAGGCCCCTCCCTTGAAAGAAGCACAAGGTAAATATGATTTACTAGTTGCTGAGACATGTTTAGTGGAGGATGATACCTCAACCTGGATATTGGATTTAGGAGCCACTAATCATATTTGCTTCTCTTTTCAGGAAACTAGTTCTTGGAAAAAGCTTGAAGAAGGCGAGATCACCCTCAAGGTTGGAACATGAGAGGTTCTCTCAGCCGAAGCAGTGGGAGACTTGAAGTTGTTTTTCGACGATAGATATATCATACTTAAAGATTTTTTGTATGCACCTCTTATGAAGAGGAATTTAATATCTATCGGTTGTATTATGGAACAAATGTATAAAATATCTTTTGAAGTTAATGAAGCGTTCATCTTCAGAAAAGGTATTCAAATTTGTTCTGCTATATTTAAAAAAAACTTATATAAGTTAAGACCAACTAAAGCAAAATTTGTCTTAAATACTGAGATGTTTAGAACAGCCGAAACTCAGAATAAAAGAGAAAAAGTTTCTTCTAATGCCTATCTATGGCACCTAAGACTTGGCCACATAAATCTCAAAAGGGTTGAGAGATTGGTTAAGAATGGACTCCTAAATCAGTTAGAAGACAATTCTTTACCTCCATGTGAGTCTTGTCTTGAGGGAAAAATGACTAAGAGATCTTTTATTGGAAAAGGTCTCAGACCCACAATACCCTTAGAGCTCGTACATTCAAACCTCTGTAGACCGATGAATGTCAAAGCTCGAGGTGGGTATGAATATTTCATCCGTTTTATTGATGATTATTCAAGGTATGGTCATATTTACCTAATGCATCACAAGTTTGATTCTTTTGAAAAGTTCAAGGAATATAAGGCTGAGGTTGAAAACCAGTTAGGTAAAACAATTAAGACACTACGATCAGATCGATGTGGGGAATACATGGACTTAAGATTCCAGGACTATATGATTGAACATGAAATCAAGTCACAACTCTCTACACCTAATATGTCTCAGCAGAACGGTGTATCTAAAAGAAGAAACAAAACCTTGTTGGACATGGTTCGCTCAATGATGAGCTTTGCTGAGTTACCTGATTCTTTTTAGGGACATGCATTAGAGACTGCTGTCTATATTTTGAATAACGTTCCCTCTAAAAGTGTTCAGAAACACCTCATGAGCTATGGAAAGGGCGTAAAGGCAGTTTATGTCACTTTAGGATTTGGGGATGCCCCATAAACGTGTTGGTGCAAAATCCTAAAAAATTGGAACATTGTTCAAAACTATGCCTATTTGTAGGTTATCCAAAAGAAACAAAAGGTGGACTATTTTATGATCCTCAAGAGAATAAGGTATTTGTATCGACAAATTCCATATTCTTAGAGGACGACCACATAAGAAGTCATTAACCTCGCAGTAGACTAGTATTGAATGAAATTTCCAAAAACGCTACAGATAGAGCTAACTCATCTACTAAAGTAGTAGATAAAACTAGTACATCTGGTCAGTCACATCCTTCTCAAGAGTTGAGAATGCCTTGACGTAGTGGGATGGTTGTTCATCAGCCTAACCGTTACTTGGGTTTAATAGAAACACAAGTTGTCATACCTGATGACGGCATAGAGGATTCATCGACCTATAAACAGGCGATAAAAGATGTGAACTGTGATCAGTGGGTCAAAGCCATGGACCTCGAAATGGAGTCTATATACTTCAATTCTATCTGAGAACTTGTAGATCAACCAAATGATGTAAAACCAATTGGTTGTAAGTGGATCTACAAGAGAAAACGAGACCAAGCCGGTAAAGTACAGACTTTTAAGGCTCGACTTGTGGCAAAGGGTTATACCTAGAGAGAGGGAGTGGACTATGAAGAAACTTTCTCTCCCGTTGCCCTGCTTAAGTCGATTAGAATAATCTTATCCATTACCACCTTTTATGATTATGAAATTTGGCAGATGGATGTCAAGACAACCTTTCTAAACGGAGATCTTGAGGAGAGTATCTATATGGCTCAACCAGAGGGGTTTATTGCACAGGGTCAAGAACAAAAGGTTTGTAAGCTTCAGAAATCCATTTATGGGTTGAAACAGCTTCTAGATCCTTGAATATAAGATTTGATACTGCGATCAAATCTTATAGCTTTGAACAGAATGTTGACGAACCTTGTGTTTACAAGAAGATCTTAATTCTATTATAACGTTCTCAGTTTTATATGTTGACGATATTCTACTCATTGGGAATGAAGTAGGTTACCTAACTGACATCAAGAAATGGCTAGCAACGTAGTTCAAAATGAAAGATTTGGGGAATACGTAGTATGTTCTCGGGATTCAGATTATTCAGAACCGCAAGAACAGAACATTAGCCATGTCTCAAGCAACTTATATAGACAAAATATTATCTAGGTATAAGATGCAGAATTCCAAAAGAGGTCTGTTACCTTACAGATATGGAATTCATTTGTCAAAGGATCAATGTCCTAAGATACCTCAAGAGGTTGAGGATATGAGACGCATTCCTTATGCTTCTGCAGTAGGGAGCCTGATGTATGCAATGTTATGTACTAGTCAGTAGGTATCAGTCCAATCATGGATATGATCATTGGACTGCCATTCAAAATATCCTCAAGTATCTTAGGAGAACAAGGAACTACATGCTCGTGTATGGTACTGAGAATTTGATCCTTACTGAATACACTGACTCTGATTTTCAAACCGATAAAAATGCTAGAAAGTTTACACTTGGATCAATGTTTACTCTTAACGGAGGAGCAGTAGTGTGGAGAAGTGTGAAGCAAAACTGTATTGTGGACTCCACAATGGAAGCTGAATACGTAGCTGCTTGTGAAGCAACAAAGAAAGTAGTATGATTGAGGAAATTCTTGACAGATTTGGAAGTTGTTCCAAATATGCATTTGCCTATCACCTTATATTGTGATAATAGTGGTGCAGTTGAAAATTCAAGAGAACCAAGAAGCCACAATCGTGGTAAGCATATTGAGCGCAAATACCCTCTGATCCGAGAGATTGTACACCGTGGAGATGTTGTAGTAACCCAGATATCTTCTGAGCAAAACATTGCTGATCCTTCTGCAAAGGCCCTCATGGCTAAAGTGTTTGAAGGTCACTAATAGAGTCTAGGTCTACGAAGTTTGTAAACTAGGACAAGTGGGAGAACTTTTGGGTATATGTCCTAGTTTATTGTATTCATATGTTTATTGTACTCATATGTTTATCACTTAAATTCAACATTGTGATATTAAGAACAGAACATATGTTTATTGTCCATTCATATGTTTATTGTACTCATATGTTTATCAAGAACAGAACATAGGGTGCAAGACGGAATTCACTCCTACCCGTTATAGGGATAGTAGATAGGTTGTTCCCTTTAGTACTAAATCCAGGTCTTGAACAAGGGGCCCCACCCTATCCTTGGCCCGAGAAGGATTCGGTTTATAGGTTGGACCTTAAACCAATTGTTCATTAGAGGATTAGTGGAATTTTAGGAACAAGATGTAGTCTTGGGGGTAAAACGATTTTTATGACCCAGACGAGATTACGAATAACCTGTGAAGGATTAGCTTAATAATCATGGTTATATCAAATGGACACAAATATATCTATAGTGAAGGGAGTGCAACTACGGGACTATAGTGGAATGACCCGTTAGTTAACGAATACTGATTAGCTCCGTCTAAAGAGTTTAGCAAGCTAATCTCGGATCGTTAGAGTCCATGATCTATAGGTTCATTAGGTTCCCCTACTAGCTCATATGGAATAAACTTAAAACAGTATGGTAAAATAATTCGAATTGTTCGCATTAGGTGAAGAGAGAGAACCAACAAGTATATGTGATATAGTGGTCGGAATTTTCAGTTTAGAGATACAACTTTAATATTTAAATATGATTTAAATATGAAGAATATGATACATTCATATTCGGAAGCTCGAAAATGATGGAAATGGTCAAAGATGTAAAAATCAAAGAGTTGACTTTTGACTTTGAAAAGTCAAACTTTGACCAACCTTATATTCAAATGTGATTTGAAATTCGAGAAAATGAATGTGGATTCATGCTCGAGAGGTCAAAATTAGACAACACGAAAAAAAAACATAAAAAGTCAAAATGTTCACTTTTTGGTCAAAATTTGACTTTGACCAAATGACTATTTTGCCCTTTGACTAAAGTTAGTGGGAAAATCCAAAATTTTGTTAGATAATTCCACTAACAAAATAGTGGGCTAGGTGTTGGCTTACAGTGGAGACATTAAGCCCACTAAGATAGTGGATTATAGGTGTTGGGTTTTTATGGATTTGGTTCATGCAATTATTGCATGGTTTTTTTTCTATAAAATGGGCTTTTGATTTTAAATTAAAGACTTTTGACAATTTGCCAATTTTTTTTTTAATTTGGGCTGGAAAAAAACCTCTTTTCTGTGTGTAAATTTTAAAAAGAAAACCCAAACCAAAACCCAAATTCATTCCTTTTTTCCATCTTTTTTCTCTCTCTCTCGGGGTTCTTCATCCACCGGGTCCCACAATCCGGTTTTGAGTCCAGAGGATAGTAGGTCAACTCTAGTAGTGTTCTAGAAGAGTTCGGGTCGAGATTCGACGAGGAAAAGCGTTGTTCAGGAGCTACAAAAGTTGTATCTCATCCCTTTTTAATTACTGTTTTTCCTTCAATTACATGCATAATTTCGTTTTAATTAAAAGAAATTAGCGTGTAATTAGACATATGAGTACAATAAACATATGAATACAATAAACTAGGGCATATACCCAAAAACCGGACGATTGTTCCATCGCCTTCTGCCTCTGTTGCGCCAGTTTCCACGTTGGTTGTTGTTATGCTGTTGAGAAGGTCTGCTGCCATTGAACTGACTCTGGTTTGATTTTTTATTTCCTGTATTGGGATTTTTGCTGGTGGTCATGTTGATGGAGGTGGATCCACTGAATGATCTAGTTTTCTAAGTGTTCTAATGTTCGAGTTGTTTTAAATAGATTAGAATTTCTAATTGAATATCGGTCCACTTAACATTAATTTTTCCTTGCATTGTTGCAACGAGTGGGTTGTATTCTTCATCAAGACCCAACAACACTTGAGAAATCAGAGCCCATAAGGCAACTGGACTCCCTACTTGCTCTAGGTTGTTTTCGTGGGATTTCATGGTTCATAGGTAGTCATTCACCTTCATTGACCCATTGCGAATGGATTGAAAAACTTGCCTTAAATAGTCTTCCTTAGCATGGGATTGAACTCCAAATAGCTCTTATAGAGCATCCCATAGCCCTTTAGCAGTCTCGTGACTCGTAACTTATGTGGCAACCTCTGAAGTCATGGAGTTATAGAGCCATCCCAGAAGAAGTTGATCCATTGCTGTCCAGGACTCATGAAGTGGGTTAACAATGGTCTGGGTACAAGGCACTGAGCTTGACTCCCCCGACTCTTTAGCTTCTGTGAGTAGTACCTTTGGGGTTGGCGATGGCGTGATGGTTGCATCGTTTTGTTGGACAAACATAGGTGGGCATATTTTCTCTCCGGTGAGGTAGCTGAACAACTTATAGCTTTTTAGAATGGGGAGGGTCAGGTTTTTCCAAAGAAGAAAGTTGCTTTTGTCAAGCTTGATGGAGGTGATTTGGTATAGGAGTTGGTTTAGGGGCGGATTGCTATATGTAGGGTTTGAGGCTTGTCCACTTGAGTTGATTGAAGGGAAGGCGTTGGCCATTGCTACTCTACTACCAAGTTGAATTTTCAGTGTTGAGAGTAAGACAGAGGGAAGAAGGAGAGATACTCAGACCATTTAGTAAGAGCCTTTTTTGTATTCTCCAATATATTTCCACACACTTTACATTTGAGGTATCATATCCTCTTTATACAAGGGAAGAATAGTAAACCCTAAAGACTGAGGGGTAATATAGAAAATTTACATGAAAGAATGAAACATACACAAGTGGTCACATGGCAAGCTTGGAGAGGGCAAAAGATAAATAAAAGAAACAAGAGAAATTGACCGTTTAACTGCTCCTTTCCGCTCGATACCTTGACAATAACTATGTACATAGGAGCTGAGCTAAAAAAAGGGGGGAAAAAAAAGACTAGTTGAGATAGAAGCTTGAGCCATTGTAAATCAGACTACAGAATCTTGACGAGGCTGTAAAAGATGGTGCTCCCTCTGAAGACTCAACAAAGATATAATAATAAAAAAAAGAAAATAAGCCATTTTTTGCTAATGAACGAAGACTTTAGAGGTACATAATTTATACCCCTGCATGCGCAACCCCAAGTGTCTGATCAAAACATAATCTAACGATGAGAGTGGTTTTTGAAGCGATCAATGGTTTACCTACCGCTCTTTACAATGATATGATTCCTGTCAACGTTCACAATCTTAGCATCACTTCAGCTTTGTTTTAGGCTTGCTCCGATATCCCATCAAAGTCAGGCTAGGGCTAGCCTTCAAGCTACCCCTGACCTGCTAGGGGAAGTTGGATGACAAACTAGAGGAACGACAGATGGTTGAATCCACACAGAATCGGCAGACCAAGTGAACACAACTTGAAACACGAAAGCGAAGAGTTGAAAGAAAGGTAAACTTATTTCATTACTAAGGCCCCATAAGCCAGAAACAATACAAAATGAGCCAAGCTAACTAGCTCGCAAATAGATAGAAGTCCACAAAAACAAGAAGAAAAGACTAAGTGTTAGGGTCTAGTCTACGAAGATGAAGAGCTCAGGATCTATCGACCATAGAATCACTCTCTCACTCAATGGGTTGATGATATTTGCTAGCGAGATCAATCCCCTCTGTAACACCCAATTGCTACTATTTTTATTTATTTTTAATTTTTAAATTTTTTTCATTATATAATTAACTTTAACTTTTTATTAAATTTTAAAATAAAGAAATGTTAAAATATTTTTTATTATTAAATTAATAAATAAAAAAAATACTAACTTGTTACCTAAAAAGTATATCATTTCATTAGAAATACAAAAAATTATTGATTTTAAATAAAAAAATTAAAAAGAAAAACAAATGAGCGGGGAATTTTTTCCCGTAGGGACCCGATCTCCGAACAGGATTCTCCGACCCCAACCCCGACTTCTCAAAACGGGAAATGGGGAGGAGAAGAGGATTAAAAATCTCCGCGGGGACGGGGACGGGGAGTACATCCCCGACCCCACCCCGTTGCCAACTTTATTTCCAAGGAAAAAATGATGAAAATTATTTTTTTATAAAAGAAAGAGGGGAAGGGACATAAAGCCAATTTATTTAAAAAAAAATCTAGAAATATTTTTAGAAACCCACGTTCTTTTGGGGAGAAAGAATGAGAAAGAGATGAGGGTGAGAAATAGAAAGGGAAGAAGAAGACCTTTTGGGGTTTTCTTGTTGCTACACTTGAAGAGAAGAGTAATATTAAGAAGAGTTCAACATTCGAGTAAGTTTTTAAATTTCCTTTTGCTTGAGGTTTTCTCTTGGGAGTGGAAATTAAAGAATGAGTTATTTTAGTGGGTTCTTCTTTTTCTTTTTTTTTTTTTTTTTTCCTTCTTCTTTTGTTTAAAGTTTTTCATGGGATCTAAATGATAAAGATTGAGTATTGGATGGTTCCTCTTCCTTAGGGTGAAACTCCAAAGCTTAGCTTAAATTAGGGTAATGTTAATGGGTGTTTGGGAAGAAGGAATTTAAAAGAGACCATTTGGTAGCTCAAATTTCAAGTTCTTCCTAAGAAAGAAGGACGTTGAGTTTCGGTTATGAAGAATATATTTTTTTTCTTTTAAAGATGGACACAAGTAAACTAATTGGAAACTTTGTTCTTAAATTATGGCATTGGTAGGAAAACTAGAGTTTAAAATCGTGAAAATGGTGACCCCAATTATTAAAGACCAATTAAGGATTTGAGCAATTTAGTGAAGCTTTTTTATGTTGTGGGTATTTAATAGTTACTAATGCAACGACGAAACCATTTCAAGTCAAGTAGAGATCGGGAAGGCTTATGATCCAAATTCCTCCTAAATGCTTTTACTATTAAAATAAAATAAAATTTTGAATTATGAAGATAATAACCTACGTTATCTAAATTTAGATTTTGATTTAGTATCCTGAAATTTAAAAGGATGAAATTGTAAAACTTTTAAGGTTTTACTTTGAATTGTTTTAGTAATATTGTTGATATATTCGTGATTATTGGAGAAAAATGTTTTATGATTTGTCAAAGAATTTATATATGTAACATTATTATTGGAATTATTATTCTTGAGAAGATTTGAGATTTTTTATATTATGTCCCAAAAAGAGCACAACTTTAGAATATTTTAAGAGTTAGGAAAGAAAGCATTGTTGGGGTCGATGTCCTAAATCTCGTAGGATCCTATAGTTTGTAAACATACTTGTGTGAACAAACATTATGCGATTTATAATATATGATATTTTATTCACTTCAGTCTATAAAATATTTGATATTTTAGTTGCATTAATCGCATACCAATAAATTAAGATCCATGGTTATCATTGTAACTTAAACATGTATGTGGAAACATCCAAGTGGATCATGTTTAAGTGATAACTTAAATGGTCTGTAGTATATGGATAAAGTTGGATACCTTATCCTGGTGACACTACGAGTATGACCTGCTTTGTAGATGTTACAAATGTTGTAAAGTGCTACAAATGATATGATCCTGATCATTCGTATATTAGATATGCGAGCGGGGATATTCTATACAAATAAGTTTTTATAAGATCGGACCACGAAATATTTAGTCTCATTATATAACACCGTTCATAATTGATACTTTCATTTCACTAGGATCACTATAGGTAACATGACCTTAATTCTGAGTGAGTTGTGAACTCCTACCTAAATATCTAAATATCTTTTTCCCCTGGACTTTTATAATGGGACTACAAACTTCAGTGTCTAAATATCTTTCCCCCCTCGACTTTTATAACTCATAATCAATTTATATTTTATTCTCTATTTTAATGTTGAGATCAATATAATGGTGTAGGGTTGTATGTTTTAAAACTCGCGGTTTGTATTGTTAAATATATTCTATTATCAAATATGTTAATGACATTTATTTAATAAAACTGTTGTTGAATATGTGAATTGCACTTGTAAGGATGAAATCTAATAAACTAAAGATCCATGGCTATTATATAAATACATGAACTTTATGTGGAGACATAAGAGTGAATCAAGTTCAGTAAATAGCCAGAATGGTCTATAGTACACCAGTAAGGCTAGGTACCTTATTAGGGTAACACTATCTGATGTAGCCCACTCTGTAGTTGTTATAATTTGTTGTAAAGTGCTACAAACAAAGTGATCCTGATTCGTTCATGTATTGACATGAGGAGCGAGGGGCGTCCTATGCAATAAGTTTGCATAAGATCGAACCAAGAAATAAGTCACTCTTACTTTATAATATTGTTTACTGTTTAAGTTTGACTATTTCAAAGCAATGACCTAGGTAACTTGACCTTAATCCTAAGTTAACTATGAACTTCTGTTTATTTGGGATTATCCTTAGATTTGCATGGGTGAGAGTTGGCTTAACAACGGCGGCTCAATAAGCCTCACATTTCAAGGGTATGATCAGGTAGATAGTTAGAGACATAGGATGCAAGATGGAATTCACTCCTACCCATTTTTAGGGATAGTAAAGAGATTTTTCCCTTAAATGTTGACTATGGGTTTTGAATAAGGGGCCCCAACCTCTCATTGGCTCGAAAGGGGTTTGGTTTAGTGATTGGATCACAAACCAATTGTTCATTAAAAGATCAGTCGAACTTAAGGAGCAAGATGCAATCTCAGGCGTAAAACAACTTTTGATCCAGTCATTATTACGAACAACCCGTGAAGGGTTGACTTACTAATCATGGTTATATCGAGTGGACATAATATATCTATAGTGACGGAAGTGCAACTACTAGACTTTAGTGGAGTAATCCAGTAGTTAACGAATGGTGGTTAATTTGGTTAAAGAGTTTAGTTAGTTAATCTCGAATCGTTGGAGCCCATGATCTGTAGGTCTATGAGGTCCCCCTACTAGCTCATATCGGAGTAAACCTTAGAATAGTGTGACGAACGAATTTGAAGTGTTAAAAATTCGGTTTTTGAAATAAAGTGTTAAATATATACGATATATTTAAACTAACGTTTAATTGTAAATTAAACATAAAGAGAGAGAAAATATGATATATTTAAATAAGATTTAATAAGATTTAAATAAGATTATGAATAGGGATTCATATTGATTGGGCTTAGTGTTAGATTTAATATTAAATTAAATTAATTAAATTATTTGATTAATTATTTAATATTAAAATTAATTTTGAAATTAAATGGAATTGGTCAAAATTACATTAAAAGTCAAAATTGTTGACTAGGTAAAAAATGTAATGAAAGTCAAATTGTTGACTTTTGACTTTGAAAGTTAAAAAGTCAAAACTTTTTACTTTGGACTTTGAGAGTCAAACTTTGACCTTTGACCATGTTAGTGGAAAGATTCAACATTTATGAGTGGGAAATGCCGACTTTTGCATTGCTAAATGTTGTCTTCAATTGAAAACACTTGCCCCATTAATCCCACTTTGAATTAGTGGATTTTTTATTGTCAAATTCTCATCCAACTAAAAATTGCATGTTTTGCATGAAATTGTCTTTAAAATGAAGAGCTTAATGAATTTTAAAATTCTTGGCCAAGTAGAAATTTATGAGATTATGTGATAATCTCATAATTTTATCTCTCAAAGACTTAACTTTTTCCTCTTCAAATTAGTCACTCACTGGCTCCCACCATCTCGTTCTAAGACCAGAAAATAGTGGGGAAGACTCTCGTGGTGGTCTACGAACCGTTCATGAGGACATTGGAACTATATATTTTGGAGAAGACTCAAGCATACAAAGGTTGTATTGCTGCTATCCTTATTTACTTGTTTTAATTGCATGCTTATTCTTTAAAATTAACCTAATTAGAGTACTTTAGATCTATTTTTTCTTCCGTTGCGTATGTGTCTGTTCCATCAAATGGTTCATTCTAAATAATATTATGAGGTTAATTTCCAAAGACTGTACTTTTGGAAAGGCTTTGTTGGGGCCTTTTCCTCACTCAAGCATAGTTTTCAAAAATAGATTGGGGATTTTTGAGGATCTTTGAATCCCTAGACTCATTTCTTTAAAGATCATCACCCAAAATTTTGGAAAAGCGTAGAAGTTATTTACTTCTACCTTGTTGGATAACTGCAGGTAAGATGTGGAACAGGTGAACCCTTTATTTTATCCATTGGTCTGGGAAGTTATTTTGAATATTCTCCTCTGTCAGTGGTTGGGAAACGATAGGTGGTTTGACATTATGATATGTGCAGAAAGTATTTGGTTAAGTGTGGCAATCATCACCATTCCTCTAGTGTGAGGAGATGGGATAGTTGGTGGAGAAGGCGTTTCATAATTTTTTTTTTTTATCGAATAGTTATAATCTTTGTGGACATCATATCAATACCTCTCCCTTTTGTTAGGAGTGTGAGATGAGGTCGAGTACACTAACTGTACTCTGATTTCTTGTGAGCGAGCTAGATCAATTTGGAAAATATTCTTACTAGTTTGGAATCATGTAGACTTTAGGAGTTTTGATGACGGTTTGTGGGTAAATGAGTTTCTTCAATGTCGGAGTGTGACCTTTGCCCTCACATATGTCGGGGCTTGGGCTATATGGGGGAATCAAAATAAGTATTATAATCGAAAACTATTGAGCTCGATTTCTTTTAAGTGTGTGTGGATTGTGGATAATCTCGATACTTATTCGATTCTATAACACCATTATATGAGGTTAGTCATAGGGTGTATTTCTTAAGTTCTTTTGAAATACCATAATCCTCTATTATGTTGAAACATCTTGTCGTGAGGGGGAGGTGATATTGTTGTATTGATACGATTTAGGCCACTTCGTTTGGTTTTAAGGCAATGACATTGTCCCTAATTTGTGTTGAGGCTGAAGCTGTTATCTACAAGTTTATGTTTTATACGAAGAGGTTGGGACAGGAATTCTCATGTTTTGGCCTGTCATGGCTTATCGTCTGTTTCGTGTTTATGATTTTTTTTTTTTTAAATATTCTTTCTTCGTTGATTTCAAATTAAAAAAAAAAAAGAATATTCCTAATTTTCTTATCATTCTTCTTTAGATCGAAAAAAGGGTTATTCAAACTTGTCTTAAAGTTAAAAGAGCATGAATTGAATCTTGCTACATAGATACATAGGTCTAGGTTTGTATGTACCATTATTTTAAATTAGCACTTAAAAGTGATCATAATAAATATTAGTTTTTAAATATAGAAAAATAAGTCGAATTTATTTATAAATATAACAAAATTTCATTATTTTTTTATTAATGACAATGATATTTTACTATTTTTAGAAATATTTCTAACGATTTTATCATTCAAAATCAATTACCAAAATAATAATATATGAAATGTAGTATCCATACTTTTGTCTTAATTAAATATTAAGTTTTTATTAAAAATAAATTATCGTAAGAATAATATCAATGGACGTTAGAAACAAGAATATCAATTCCCAAATGAAAGAATAAAGATAAAATTAAAAATAATAATTTAATATGTAATGAGTTTTTTTTTTTTTAATTGTGATTTGACTTTCGAATATATTTTCAAAATCCTATTCTCAGTTGTATACTTATGTGGACTAATTTCAAATAAAGTTTCTAGTATGAACATCTATTTATTGACATTTTGAATAACTCATTTATACAACATTTATTTAATTCAACATTTCATTACCGGATGCATTTAGAATAAAATAAAGTATACTTCTTACGGAAGATAAATCATTTGCTTATAACCATTTTTTTATTTTTTTATTTTTTTGAAAAGTTGAATTTGATTGTAAAATGAATTTGTGACCATTAGATTTTACACTTAATCCTAAGATCAATTTATGGTCGTTAGATATTTTAATATTTCCCAATGTCAATTTCTGATCATTAGATATTTCATATTGTCAAATACGAATTTCTATATGAGTGGTGATCAAATTTATTTAGATTATAAATCGAGGGATATCCATTATTGAAAAACCATCTCAAATCAAGTCAGTAAGATGTGAGAAAAAATAGAAAGGTTTTTTTAGAGAATAATTTCTTCTTCCTCTATGAAAAAGAAAGTTTCTCACTCTTATTTTATATAGTTGCTCGTTTTTTTTTAGAGATTTTGTACATATAAAATCACTATACGATATTCTATCTTTCTCTTATCCATAATTATTCTTCTTCTTTTCAATCTAATTAAGCCACAAAATCCTTCTACAACACTACTGGACATATAAATATTTTTACTTTCTACTCAGTTTCAAAAGCCAAATCTACTAGTTAAAAACTTAAAAAGAAAAGAAAAAAGAAATCTTTAAAAACATGGTTTTTTTAAAATCGATGAAATCCATAATAGAAAAATTGAGAAGAAATATAAAAGTAAAAATCAAACCGTTACGTGGCAGACAAATGGTAAATAAATAGATAACGAAGAAGAGAAACCTTTTTGTTCGAGACCCATTTTTGCAATTTTGCGATGGTTGAGGATCTTGATGGCAACTTGATGTCCAGTTAATTTATGCCTTGCAGCCTTAACTTTTGCAGTTGAGCCAACTCCAAGAATTTTTCCAAGCTTGTAGTTTTTGAGAAAAACCTCAATGCTTTTGTCTTCATATTTACCCACCTTCTCCATTTTTCATATACCACCTTCAAATTAATTGCAAATTAGTCCCTAACTTTTCCATGAATTTTATTATGTATATACATACTTAACAGATACAAATAATTGAAGAAATTAAACATGATCAAATTTATATAATCCACGATATTAATAAATAAAAAAAGAAAAAAAAATCAATAATTGTAGAAAAATAGGAAAGAAAGTGGAACCTGTGGTACAGAGAAGAAACAGCAGATTGTTGTTTGATAGCCTGCGGATCTCTGTATTTGCTCTATGTATGTATTATTGGGGACTCTCAAGGGTAATTTGGGTAATTCATATTTGATTAAAAAAAAAGAGAGAGAAATTCTCAATGGAGGATGGAGATTTTTTTAATTTTTATTTTACTTTATTTTATTTTTTTGTCTTTTGGAATAATTTAACCTCGATGTCAAGTTTCAACCCTCTTTTTTTTATTACTTTCATTTAAAAAAAAAAGAAAATGATGTTTATTCAAAGTAATTAGTTAATCAATTGTATTTTAACCTTATTCTAATTTAATATTCTACCGAGGGATGTTTTTGTTTCTATTTTTTATTCTTTTTTATGGAACGGGTCAGATTATGACAAATGATTGACGTCATATTTGGTAATTCATTATAATTTGAAAATAGGAATTTAAAAATAAAAAACTCAATGAAAATAATAGTTTGTGTTTTCATATATGTATTTGACAACAATTTTAGAGATTGAATCTCATTTAAAGAATAGTTGAAAATGTGTTTGATATAACATATTTATAAATGGAAGATTTTCAAAAATAGAAAAATAAAGGAAACTATTTGCACAAAATAGCAAAATTTTAATCTTCTTCGACAAAAGTTGATAAAGGCTGATAGAAGTGTATAATAATATCTATTAGTAATAGAAATTGATAGGAGTCTATCACACTTTGCTATACATATAAATTAATATGAACCAATCTGATGTCTACTTTTTTGCTGTTTGATCAAGAAATTGTAAGAGCCATACATTTATATATGTAAAATTTTATGTTATTGGTATATAAAGTCGCATTTAAACGTCTGTAGGATTCATTGGTGATGGTAACTAAGCAAAGTTTTCTACTTAAGAAAAAAAAAATTGCCATTTTCAAACTTACTATAAAAATCATTATTTTTTAGACTTCCGAAGGAGAGGCTTTGTTACTGGGATAGGCATCCGAAAATTGTCCAAAATAACACTCAAATTTTGACATTACAAAAATAACATGATTTCTTAAAATCCTTTAAATGAGTTTATCTCGAACTTTCTCGGTTAAGATCATCCTCGAGATTGAATCTGAAATGTTAAGAATTCAAATGGTGCAGTCGTGTGAAAGGACAAAAATACCCTTAATCGAAAAAACTCTTCATCTAAAGAGAAAGTATGTCAGTTCCTCACTTCGTCCGAGGTCTCCCTTCACTTTGAAATTTTGTTGACATCAGAATTCGTTGACATGTCTACAACATATACATACTCAATATTAACAACCGCCTCAGATATATCCACATCCTCCCTATTTAATAACTCATCCATATCTTCTCCCAATTCTTACAAAAATACATTATCATTCAATGGTCTTAATGATCACATGTCATTCGAAACCATATTGTATTCGAAAATAAAATCAAGGTGAGATGGAAATGGGGAACATTTTGAGCCATTTGAACTGGAAATGACAGGACCGTATTTCTAGATTTATTGACTTCTACTATTGATAACTTCAACACCAAAAGAGTCATTTGAAACACATCGTCATCATTTAAGAAAAAATGAAGATTTTTTTTATTACTAATAAAAAAAAGCAGATACATTCCACCTAAATTGTACAAACACCTTATAACCAAATCAAACTCAATGGAATTTATCCCACTAATTCTATATATTTCCCGTAAAAACTCCTCATATGTTATTTCAACGTCTACGATCAAACCTAGGCCCACTACATATTCTTTCTCATTCTCCTTCCATTTGTCCCTGAAACAAAAAATATATGCTACATCCTAAACATTCATACAGATTTACAAAAAAAACTTATTAAAATCATACATAATCTCGAGGAGTGTACGTAATCTCGATGAGAAAAGTATCAATATCTCGTCCGAGAGTTCAAACCCTACTCTAAATCTCAAGTAAATATAATCAAACTTAACCAAGATTATTGAATTTCCATAAAAAAGGACCACGAAAAAAATATCTATTGGGCTTAATAACATGCGATTAACAAGCAAAATACATTTATAAAAGGCAATATCGATATATATACTTTTTTTCTTGAATTTTTTGCAAAGAGATGGATTGAAAGCTTCAAGAGTACCAAACACATGAAAAAAAATTTAAGAACCAAAACTTGTAAAGCAAGCCTAAAATTCATTTTCAGTTAATGATTTCATACACATGGAGGAATTGTTTACTTTCAAAATTCTAACTCAATCTCAGGGATGATTTTGGCCGAGAAGACCCGAGATAAACTCATTTAACGATTTTGCAGAAAATGTACTATTTTTATAATGTACAAATTTGAGCGTTTTATTTTAGACAATTTCTCGTAGACATCGTCCACGTGTCATGAAATCAACTAAATGACATCACTAACATTTTGCCTAGACTGTCGTGTCTCCAAGAGGCGACCTTGAATTTTAATAATTGTTGATTAGTGTGTGGCTGATGCTTAATTTCAGTGAAAGTATCACTGTTGTCAAGTAATATAAAACGGAATGTTCCAAGTATTAAACCGAATACAATAGTTCACAAGATTTCCTTGACGATTTAAAAGCTAATTGAGTTTAGGAAAATGATCGAGAGGTAACCAACAAAAAATGTGGATTGGAGTTGTATGAAAATAGAAAGAAAAATGAATTGATAAAGCAAACAATGAGAGGAAAGGGAATTAAAAAAACTATGTTTCAACCCTATTGAGAATGTGCCCAACTTAGGCCTAGAATCTTGCTCAATTAGGTATGAGGTACATTATGACATGTGAGTCTCTATGCGCCTGCAATGGACAACTCTTTCAAATATAATGTGGCAAATCTTATGTTTTTAGAATGTGTCCGGAGTCAACATTTAAGAGAACAATTCATCTACTTATCCAAAAGGTGGGAAGGAGCGAACTTCATCTTGTGTAGCTATGTTTTCAACTCCATAATTGGACAAATCCCCAAAATGGTACGTTTATTGAATCGATAATATAGTTCACTCTAATCCATACAAATCAAATGACTGCCCTTATAGACAGAAGTTTATAACTCACTCAAGATTGAGGTCGAGTTACTTATGGTCATCTTATGAAATGTTAATCTCTGCAGTCAATGTTGTTATAAAGAGAAATTAATCATTTTGCGGTCTGGTCTTATACAAACTCTGTATAGGATATCCCACTCACATGTCTCCACATGAACAACACTTACAATATTTGTAATATTTACGAAGTGTTGGGATTTGTATCCGAAAATATCGTAATTAATTAACTTATTAAATTAATTATTAATGATGCATAATCTATATATTAACCAGAAAAATCCAAGGTTATTACATATAGTATTGAATACTATGTACTTGACATACATGTGGACTATGTTTAATAAATAACCTAAAGGTTTATAGTGAAGGAACTCTTATCAAAGAGAACCTATAAGTGGAAGCAAGATCGTTCCAAGCCCATTATGACAGAATTACAAGCATTCACAAACATACAAAACAGTTATGCAACTTAAACACATTACAACATGCTTTCAAAAATAAATACAAAAGAAACGAGAGATATACATTTAAAGAACTCTTCTTCTATTGATCTCTCACTCCCGTGAAGAACTTGGACAGCAATCTCTCACTCTCGCCTAGATCGCCTACCCAATCGTCTAGTGGTCACGAACAAACTTCTCCATGAACAAGCAACCTCTCGAACACTACCACTCAGCAATCTTGGTATTCTCGGAGTGAGAATCCAGGAGGTGTGGGCTCTGATGGATTTGGTAGAGGATTGGAGGAAATAACGATCGAATTATATAACCAAGCAAGTGGGAGAGTATATTGTCTATCGTATAGACTTTGTATGCTTGATTATTTAGTAAAACTCAGCAGGTACACGATCGTTTAGCAAAACAGGCTTGATCATTTACATGATCGTTTAGTGAATCTCGCTTGCCACGTGATACGTCTAGTAAAATGCTTTACACGATCATTTAGAGAAAGGCGTTTGCATGATCGTTTAGACTCTTGCTTAGAAGGCTATCGTATAGTCTCTAGTTAACTAAACGATCAGTAATGCTCTTAATGAAGCGAATCTTTACAAAATGAAATTTTTTTCATTTTATCCTTCAGTAATGAAAACTGATCATAAACTCCCACTTTCACGCACGGTCAAAGGAGAAACCACCCACAATTTTCATATAATTGTTTTAATTATAAATAAATATAATAACTAACTTATCATATTATATTTATAGCCTATAGTTTTATTATCACATCATATGTAAATCATAGTCTTTTTCTCCTTTACTTGATATAAATCATATTTATATCAATATCCTCCAAATAATGTATCTCATACATCAAGTCAACTATATCACATATAATTGAACCAGTTTAATTATATCATATATAATCAAACTCCCTCTTGTC
This sequence comes from Benincasa hispida, assembly GCF_027475165.1. Taxonomy (NCBI): domain Eukaryota; kingdom Viridiplantae; phylum Streptophyta; class Magnoliopsida; order Cucurbitales; family Cucurbitaceae; genus Benincasa; species Benincasa hispida. The sequence continues at coordinate 4,375,257 of NC_143484.1, read as the reverse complement.
AATTTGAACACTTCAAACTAACCCACAAACAGATTCTCAACTTGAATCCATTAGGCTACCAAAGGAACCTTACGGACCTGTAGCTTGAAGCTCCAACGATACGTGAATAGCTGACTAAACTCTTTAATCATGAGATCCACCATATATTAACTGTCGAACACTACACTAAAGACCGACAACTGCACTCTTCTTACTACAGATATATTTTTGTGTCCATCAGATATAGCCAATCAATAATACAATAACCCTTCACAGATCGCTTGTAAGTACAGCTAGGTCAATTTACCGTGTTGCCCCTATAGTTACATCTAACTCCTTAAGTACCACTGATCCTTCTAATGAACTAACATCATAGTCCTACTATGAGTGGATACCTCTTGGGCCATGAAAAGATGTGTGGCGCCACATTGTTCAAGCTCTGAAATTAGCCCTTAAGGGAGCAATCCATCTATTTACCCCTGCTTCGGGGAATGAGTGAATTTCATCTTGTGTAGCTGAGTTCCTAACTCCCCAATCAGACGAATCCCTAAAGTAGTAGGTTTGAGTCGACAATCTGGCCACTCGCACCCATGCAAATCAAAGAACCGCCCTCATAGGTAGGATTTCCCAACTCACTCAGGATTAAGGTCATGTTACCTATGGTCATCCTAGTGAAATAAAAGTCTCTGTCATGAACAACGTTATATAACGAGACTAAACACTTCATGGTCTGATCGTATAAAAACTCCTTTATATATGACACCTCCACTCGCATGTCTCTACATGAATGATCAGGATCTAACCATCTGTAGCACGTCACAACACTTGTAACTATCTACAAAGCGGGTCATATCCGTAGTGTCACTAGGATAAGGTTTTCCTCCTATATCTATATACTACAGACCATTTAGGTTATCATTTAAGGCATGATCCACTTGTATGTCTCCACACACATGCTTGAGTTACAACAACAACCAGGGATCTTAGTTTATTGGTTTGTGGTAAATGCAAATAAAATATTTCATATTTCAAAGATAACGGTGAAGAAAATTTCTCATATTATTACATCACAAGCGTTTGTTCATACAAGTGTTTACAAACTACAGGACCCTACGAGAGTTTAGGACATTAACCCCAATATGGATAAGGTTGAGTGCCTTATCTCATTGACACTATGAATACAACCCACTTTGTAATAGTTACAAATAGTTTGATCCAAACTATTCATGTTGAGACATGTGAGTGGGAGTATCCTATAGAAAAAGTTTGTATAAGACCGGACCGCGAAATAAATAATCTCTCTTTATAAATCCAATAATTGATGAAATTAATATTTCAAAGGATGATCATGTGCGACTCGATCTTAATTCTGAGTGATTTATAAACTCCTGACTGTGAAGTCAGTTCTTTGATTTTCACAGGAAAGAGTGGACTAAGTTTTTGACTTAATAAGCCTACTATTTTGGAGACTTGATTAAATAGCGAGTTGTGAACATAACTTCATAAGACAAAATTCACTTCTTCCCTCATAAGGTAAGTAGATGAGTAGTTCTCTTAAGTGTTGTTTCGGGTGTTGAACAAGGGGTCCCACCCTCTCACTAGCATGAGAGGGACTTAGTTTATGGTTGGACTATAAACAAATTGTTCATTAGAGGAATCATTAGTACTTAAAGAAAAGAAGTAATTACAGGAGTAAAATGGACATTTGACCCAACTGTAATTATGAATAACTCGTGAAGGATCGACTTGCTTATACTGATTATATCCATGGATACAACATGTCCTACAGTGTATAAGAGTTCAATTATAGGTTTATAGTGATTTGCTCTTTAGTTAATGAATGAAAGTTAATTTAATTAAAGAGTTTAATTAATTAATCTAAGATCATTAGAGCTGTGACATCCAAAATTTTTAGGTAATCTAGATTTAATTATCTTGAAATATTTTGGGGGTTAATATGAATTTTAAGGTTAAATTGAATTATTGTTAAGGATAATTCAAATTTAAAATTTACTTCGATGTAGGATTTGAAATTGGAATTTAAATTTAATTTAAGAAGAGTTTGGATTTAACTCAATATTTAATTTAATTTGAGAAATTGAATTAAAATTGGGAGATTTGGAAATTGTTTATATTTGGAGAACATAATTAATTTAAATCGAGTTTTTTGGGATAATTGATTTAAATTTATTTCCCAAAAAGGTTTGGGAGTTTAATTTAAAAAAGATTTGGGATTTGGAATCAGAGAAGGAAAAGGAAAGTATTTTGGAAAGGATATTGGATTATTTGAAGGAACTCTATTTTAGAGGACCTATAAGCGGAAGTGGATCGCCCAAACTCCATTGTGAAAGAATTCATACATTTACAGTCATACTAAACAAATTATGCATTAAATCATAAATTACAACATGCTTCTTGAAATAAATACAAAGGTTAGAGAGACAATATGCTTTTGAAGAAACTTTCTTCAAGTATATCACTCGATCAATCTCGAACACAACGAGCAAGAACACAAGCTCCCTCAAACAGCAACGAGTAGAAAATCGATCGTCGAATAGATCCGGACACTACCACTAGATTACCTTAATATTCTCAGTGTGAGAATCCAGGAGTGGTGGCCTTTGACTTATTTTGGTTAGAAGGAAGGAGGAAGACGATCGAATAATGGGCAGGACTTGAAGGAACTCTAAATCTAGAGAACCAGTGAGCAAAATCAGATCTTTCCAAACTCAATTGAGAAAGAACACATAGATTTATAGTCATACAGAAACAGTTATGCATGAAGAATAAATTAGAACATGCTTCTTTATGAAATACAAGGGATCGAGTATAATAACTTTAAAGAACCCTTTCTTCTCGTATTCCCTCGATTAGTCTCCAACGCGTCCAAACAAGAACACGAACGCAACGATCAACACAATAAACAATACGAACTGGAAAAACCTCGATCACAATCGAGTTGAACTCGATCCTTAATCCTCGTTGAGTAAAACTTGATCCTCGATCAACAGCGAGTAAACAAGACACCACCACAAAGGTTACCTTGATATTCTCGGTATGAGTATCTAAGAGTTGTGGGCTCTGTATGATTTTGGATAGAGGAATGGAGGAAGTAAATGATTGAGTAGACGATCAAGTATGCGATCAAATGATCGTGTAGAAGAAGTCTATCGTATAGACTTGATACTCAAACATGTAGTAAATGAGTACTATCATATAGTAACTCGACGCTCGATCGTTTATGCTCTCTAATACTATCATTTAATAAAACCTTTTTACTCGATAGCGAATTTTTTTTTGTGAGATGATACGATGAATTGAATGATCTAATGATTTGGAAAACTATTTTCATTTTTATCTCACAGTTACCATAAAACCACTGATAACCTTCCACTCAAGTTGGTTATTGAGAAAAAGAATTATTAATTATCATATAATTAATAAATTGTAAATAAATATAATAACTAACTTATCATATTATATTTCTAACGTAAAGTTTTAATATTGCATCATATGCAACATATAAATTATCACAGTTACCATAAAACCACTGATAACCTTCCACTCAAGTTGGTTATTGAGAAAAAGAATTATTAATTATCATATAATTAATAAATTGTAAATAAATATAATAACTAACTTATCATATTATATTTCTAACGTAAAGTTTTAATATTGCATCATATGCAACATATAAACCATAGTTCTTTTTCTATTTTATGGTATTTAATATAAATCATAATATTATTTCCTCCAATTAATAATGTATCAAATACATCATATCAATTATATCACATATAATTAAATCAACTTAATTATATCATATATAATTAATTTTTCTCTTGTTAATTTGAACACTTCAAACTAACCCAAAATCTGATTCTCAACTTGAACCCATTGAGCTACCAAGGGAACCTTATGGACCTGTAGCTTGAAGCTCAAACAGTATGTGAATAACTGACTAAACTCTTTAATCACGATATTCACCATCCGTTAATTATCGGACACTCCACTAAAGACCGACAGTTGCAGTCTTCATACTATAGATATATTTATATGTCCATTGGATATAACCAATCAATAGTGCAATGACCCTTCACAAATCGCTCGTATGTACAGCTGAGCCAATTTACCATTTTGCCCTGTAGTTACATCTAACTCCTTTAGTACCACTGATTCCTCTAATGAACAATAAGTCATAGTCTCACTATGATTGAGTCCTCTCTTCCCAAGAGAGGGTGTAGCCATTATGTTCAAGATCTGGAATCAGCTCTTAAGGGAGCAATTTATCTACTTATCTCTGCTTAAGGGAAGGAGTGAATTCCGTTTTTTATAGCTGAGTTCCCAGCTCTCTGATGCGTTATTTTATGAGGTGGATTTATGGATGAAATTCAATGATGAAAATGCGTTGAGCAATCAAATTTTCTCAGCGGATTCTAAGTATAAACTCCACTGAGTTTCCTGGTAAGTCCAGGGTCGAACTTAGAGACTTGGGAAAATAGTTTGCGGTGGTAATTTTCAAGACACTTTGCGGTAACCAAATAAATCAAGTAGTTGTTTGAATTGTTATTGCGGTAATAGAAATAAACAAATGCGGCGGAGTTTCGAAAAGAGTTGATAAAACGAAAAATGCGATGAGTATGCAGCAAACGGGTTGAGAAAGGATTTGGCTAACACTTCCTAGGATGCGTTCATGCTATGCGACCATGCAACACACATATGTTCATTGCTATCATGATTCGTCCTGGGAATGTATTGTATAAAATAAATTGGAAAAATAAGTTCTAAGTATAAGTGATGCGTTTGATGCTTTGATGCGTTATGTAATTGTAATGCGTTGGTGTGTTAAAGATATGCAATAGAACGCACAACACTCCTTCTATTGACGTTCAAGTTTTCCTAAACTAGACCCAAGTATAAATCTAATTTAGGTTCCTGGTAAGTCTAGGGTCGAACTCAGGGATTCAGTTAAACAAACGCAGACCTTGCATTGTAGCTATTGTAGGGGTTTTCCTAAATATGTGAGAAAAATGTGTAATTTACACTAAAGTGTTGTGCCTGTGCAAGAAGATACAAAAGAGTTGAGTGGTGATTAAATGGATCATGCAAAAATGGATTTTAATGTAAGTGATATGCGTCGGTCTAAGATGAGTGTACACAAACCAGAATGTGATGTGGATGAGATGAGATGATTTGCTTATCTTTGTTTATGTGTTAAAATTTATTCAATACTTCTCAGTGCAAATAACATACAAAACCTATCTCTAGGATGCATGCGTCTAACACAGAATGCAATAGACACCAATAAGTCTATCTCTAGATGTACTAGGCGTTCTACTTGATGCTGACTTATCTATTCTCTCGGATAATCTAAGTTAAAGATGCATTTACCAATTGATCAAGTTGGCTTAAGCGTTGAAATGAAGTTTTGCATAAAGTATAAATGCATTCAACATAAACAAGAAATAAACAATGGTAAAATGTGATTGATCAAATATATGAATTTTATAAAGAAGAAAATTGTCTTTACAAAAGCAATATTCAATCAAATGCAATGAAAGTGATAAATGAGATGAAAGGAACTAAGTCAAGACGTAGAGTACAATCTCTTGTATCTCTTTGGCTCAATTATTTGTGTACAATCACTTGTATAGGAGTTGGACGAAGTGTCTTTCTCAAGCTTGGCTTCCTCCGCTACCTGACCAGTAGTGGTGGTGGTTCTCAACCCTTCTGATCGTCTCAGCACCATAGCACAGCTTAAACTACGACTACGCTAATTACAGAGAGTGAGAGTCTTGATAAATTTCTATGTACTGTTTAACTATCTGCGAACTCTGAAGGGACTTCATCTATTTATAGGCGTTGTTCATGTCCACTTAGTGAATGGGCAGCATTAAAGTCCATGCCCTGGTCAGCCACCTGACTCTCGGAAGATTTTCAGACGTCGTCTGCTACAGATGCCCATACTACAAGTGGTGATGTGACACAATCAGCCTGGATCAATGTATCTTCTCTGCGTTGAATTCCCTTCGACACATGGCCCATGCGTTAGAGCTTTCCCTGCGACACTTCTTGATTATGCGTTAGCTTTCTGTAAAGATCTTGTAATATAATGCGTTAGCGCCGCAGTATTTAGTAATAAAACTTCTTTTGCATGAGTTTGCTAATGTTTGAGTAATTCCATGCGTTTTTACTAAAAATGGGGAGAATTTATCATTAAAAATCTTAGTTGTTCCAACTTAAGAGCAAAAATAACTTGTATTTCTACAAGTTATCACCACCCCCAAATTTGAACAATGCTTGTCCTCCAGCATTTCAAAATAATTCTTTGTTATCTCTTTTGTCTTAAATGTGCAGAGTTCGCCTCTCATCATATTCAGTCATAAGCTTGAGATAAATGTTTGGAAAATGTAACTCAAATTGACTCTTTTGTAAAAGGATTAATGTTTAGTTTCAGATGCAGCAAGCCTTTTATCAACAACTTCTTTTGTTTCTCAAAACATTCCCGTTTTTCCTAAACCAGCAATGCGTTAGATTCTCTTTTTAAGATAAATTCCGGATAAAAAGAAAAAAAATATGAATTTTCAATTACTCATGCGTTGTTCTAGGTATCTCACTTTTCTTTTGGCTTGCCCCCAAGGGTGTCATGCGAGCATCCAACTACGGGTGAGAACCCTTCACAACTAAACTCATATATAATATTCATGCGTTTCAAGATATCATTTCTTCAGAATAGATAGAAGAGTTCTATTGGACGCGTTGGTCTAGAAGACTTAACTTCGTTTTGGCTTGCTGCCACGGGTGTCATGCGAGCATCCAACTATGGCTAAGTGCTTGTTCCAACTTCTTAACTCATGCTATTTTGAGGTTTTTCTTTTGAAGTAATGACAGAGGAGTTATGTTTAACATTTTTCTTATTTTGTTCCCTTTTCTTTATGATGTACTCGTTTGATGCGTCTTAACTCGAATTTCCTTCATCTCCAAATTTAGAGATGAGCTATACTCATCCCAAATTTAGAGATGAGCTAAATCCTCATTGCTAAAAGAGAAAAGAAATTTCAAAAAGGCTTTGAGAGTCTGAAAGGAGGTTGAGACTTAAAGCTTGCACGCGTTAGAAAGAAAACATGTAGTCTTTTTAGATAAGTTCAGGCTTTGTTGATTTTCCTAACGCCTACTCTATACTTATAGATTTCATATTGTTGATATCACTGAGGTTAAGCAAAGCACAAGACTTAGAAAATATCTAAAGAACAAAAATAAAGTATGCTAAGGTCAAACGCAAGGAACAAAATGATAGGAATTTCTCATTCATTTTCATAGATTCACATGAAACAAACAAACAAGTCAAACAAATACAAAAGAACATCAACTAAATCAAAATACAAAATAACCCAACACCCCAAAACTCTATTGTTCTGGCACATCATCCTTGCGTTCTTCTCCAGGGTCTTCATCCATAAAATGCAAGGGGTTTCTAAGATGAGCAGGCAATGGAGGCAGAGCAAGCATTCCAACCAAGACCTGGTTGATGTACTGCATTGTATAAATGAATTGGTCTTGCATCCATCTTGTTTGCTGCCATAGATAATCTCTTCGAACCTGGTTCTGTTGTTGAAGACCTTCCATGGACGCGGCAGTGGTCTGAGCTGATCACTAATAAAAGTGTTCAACACTTCTAAGTCAGCGCTGCATTGAGGTGGTATTGGTTTTTCACTTCTTCCATCTGGATCTTCAAAATTTGTTACGTTGCTCAATCCTAACCCAGTTGGTTCAAAGATTGTTGGAGGAGGCACAAAATTGGGAATTGGACTTGGTGAGGGCGAAGGAAGGGAATAAGGGATGTCTTGATCTCTGCCAGTAGGTTCTTAATGCGTTTGATCAAGACTCCCTTCTAGTGGGGCCATTGGCGAGTCATAGAGAGTAAGGTTGAGGATTGTCTGTGCTTCTTCACCCGTATGATCAAGCTCTGCTTCATAATCTTTATGTTCTGAAGCTTCATCGCTGTGTTCAACAATCTGGACGCATCTTCTTTTGAGGGCGCGCTTTGATGATCGAGGTTTGGTTACCACTTCTTTGTTAGGTAAGGCAGGTTGATGCGGCGAACCACGAAGTAAACGCCTTACTAACTTTATATTTATTAAACCATCGATCTCTTCATGATCATTCCCAGAGGGATGCCCTCGCATTCACATAGTGCACAGATCAGCCATGGGAAGTAGAGTTGCCCTCGTGGCTTAGTCTTGATGGCTTTGATCTGATCCCTTATTATTCTTCCAATGTCTAAAGGGATGCACTGCATGACGCAATAGGTAGCCAGGACGCGTTTCTTTGACAGTGTTTCATTATGCGTCGTAAGCATGATGCTTCTTTTGATCAGATAGTACCCTAGGTTTGCGTCTGGGGTTAAGTTCCTGGAAGCTAGCATCTTTGCTCCGTTTCTAGATGTTTGCCACTCGCTTCCAAGTTTGGCTACCATTCTTAACGCATCTTCCAATTGGCTTGGCGTTGGCTGCTTCAAGATGCAATTACCTTTCGCATCCGGATTACTATCGATATTGAACACTTTGTTTATCTTGTCGGCTGAGAAACAAACTAATACCCCATCAACGAAGGTTGTGTTCTTCTCCATGTCAAATTCGCTGCTATAGAACATGCAGACGAGGTTGGGCCAAATTCGTGTGTCCCCAATGCAGAACTAACACCAGCCCATTGCGTTTATTGTTTCTGATATGTATATTGGCAGTGGGTGGCGCTCGGGAAAGAATCCTTTTTCAACAAGTATGTCACTGAATTGACGCTTTCTTCCTGAGGTCTTCTTAGGTAACGCGTCAATTACCTTGCGTTTTCCTGCCGCGTGTTCTTTGGCCCTTACTAGATCTCTCAATTCATTCTCCAATTCCCTTTGGAGAGTTGTCTTCTTTTACCCTTGCCTTACCGGCTGATAGTCTTCCAAGTCCTTCTCTAGTGCGTCGTGCCTTGAGCTACTTCCATGCGTTGCATCTTCAGGGCCGGATGCAGATTGCTCATCTTCTTCCTCCAATATTAATTTTCTTTTCCTTGTTACTCTCGTTGATTTTAAGGGCCCTTCATTCGCATCAGGTTGGCGTGATTGAGACGCATCTGAGCCAATTCTCCTTTTTTCTTCTTCTCCATTTTCTTCTTCTAATTCTTCTTCAAGCATCATAGCATACCGCTCCGCTTCGTCCAATTCAAGTGATGCGTTAGGTGGGTCTAAATGCATCACTTACTCTTCCTCTTGGCTTTGATTAAGGCTCACCAAAATAGAACCAAAAACTTCCTGCTCGTCCAGTTGAGCCAATTCCGCCAACTCTTCACGGTTGCGCTCTGACGCAGAACTGTCAGAAAGGGGTCTAGGTAGAGTAAGTGGAGGGATACCTGATGGAGTATGAGGTGACCTAGGGGAGGATATGACTATGGGTGAATGTGGCGGTTGGCTTGACGGGTCTGATTCGACTAGATAAATGGTGGCTAAGGTCTAGATAGAAAGTGGAGGCGGTGGATGCACGGCTGGTGATGGTGCATTGTGAAGGTATGCTGGAAGTGGGTCACACGTTGCATCCACCAGGGTTAGGTTAGAAATGAATGGTGGTGGGGCAGGCTGGGTGTAAGGCTTACTGGCAGCCGTAGATGACGGACGCTGCCTCGGTTTTGTAGGGGTTTTGGCCTTTGGCTTAGGGGTAGTTTTGAGTTTTGGTTGAGAGGTCTTGGCCAGAAGGGTTGTGATGGCTTTGGTGATTTTAGAGGGGAGTTTTGTGAGTTTTGTGGAAGGTTTCGACCTAGATGGCCGTTGGGAGGTGGAGGTGGCTTCGCCGTGTGTGGGTTTGATTTGAATAGGGGGGCTTTGGAGGTTTTTCTAGGGTTCGGGGGAGGTGAAATCGAAACAGAGGATGAGGAGTAGAAACTTATTGGTGAGTCGTTCCCAAAACTCATGGTTTGGTTCTGACTGTTTGATGCGGACAACATTGTGGCCGGAGAGGAGCTTGAGCAGATCAGAGGTGAGGGAAACGGAGAGGCTAGGGTTTTCTCTTTTTTTTTTTTTGTTTTTTTTAGAGATAGCTCGAGTGAGAAATGAGGAAGAAGAAGGAAAATGAAACATTTGATCTTTTTATAGGCTGAGAGAGTTAGTGGGCTGACGTCAGGCGGTGCCTGACATCCGTAATAAATGTGAAGCTGAAGGGACGTCTTGGGTTTCTAAGCACTCGAGTGCTTTTGTATTCTCGAGACGCTTCTCTTCAACTGGGCCATGCATTAAACTTGAGTCTGATGCGTTCATTATTCCCCTCCCAATTGTACACAGCTTTAAAAAAAACAAGTGAAATTTCTAACTCAAGAAGGCAGAAACAAAGAACAATCAATCTTAAAAACATAGACAAACAAACAAACCAACAAACTCAAACGTATTGTAAAATACAGAATGCAAAAAAAAAAAAAAGAAAAACTCAAGGATAGAGGAAGCGTCTATGGAATGTATGGCAATGTGAACGCAGGGATGCTTCGACGCGGGCCTCAGATGGCTTCACATAGTATGAAAGATGACTTTTGACGTTCCAGTTCATCTTCAAAGTATGGCTTCACTCGTTGGCCATTTACCTTGAATGCGTTGGTGTCATCTTCCCGTGTTACTTCCACTGCTCCATATGGAAAGACTGTTTTAATGATGAAGGGTCCTAACCACTTGGATTTTAACTTCCCTGAAAAAAAGAAGGCATATTTTAGGTGACTAGGTAACGGTTTCGACTCGAGTTCTGATGTTTCCTCAAGCGATGGACACGTTGGTTTTGTCTGCCGCTCACTCAGACTTGGTGGCTCTGGTTCTTTCAGGTTCTTCTCCAATGCAAGGACCTCGCATACATGGGTCTCTTCTTCAGGCAATTCTAAACTGTTCAGCTGACAATCTTCACTATCTGGGAACTTTAATGCGTTTAGCACATTAAACTTCACCTCTTTATTATCTACGTGCATAGTTAATTCTCCTTTATACACGTCGATTAAAACTTTCCCAGTAGCTAAAAAAGGGCATCCAAGGATAATTGGTACCTCCCTATCTGCTTCATAGTCCAAGATAATAAAGCCTGTTGGGAATATGAAGTTGTCAACCTTTACCAGAATGTCTTCAATCTTTCCTTCAGGGTACTTAATCGTTCTGTCAGCAAGCTGAAGAGTAACAGAAGTGGGTTATGCTTCGCCAATTCCCAATTTCTTAAAGATTGAGAGTGGCATGAGATTAATGCTAGCTCCCAAATCGCACAACGCACGACCCACATCCAATCCATCTATCGAGCAAGGAACTGTGAAGCTCTCAGGGTCCTTCTGTTTCTTGGGTAGACTATTGCTTACTAATGCATTGCACTCCTGGGTTAGCGCGATTACTTCCATCTCGCTGACTCTTTTTGTCTTTGTCAAAATGTCCTTAAAAAATTTGTCATATTTTGGTATCTACTCCAGGGCTTCTACAAGTGGAATGTTGATATGCAACTACCTTAGGAGCTCAAGAAAGCGCTTGAATTTTTGTTCATCATTCTTCTTCGTCAGACGCCTAGGGAATGGTGCATTCAGCGGCACCGCAGGTTTTCCCGCGTTAGACATACTGGTTTCTGAATGGCTTGTAGTCTCAGGCGTTCTTTCTTCTTGTTCCATTGAATGTGTGATGCATTCTTTTGAAGGACTGTTGTTTCTTGGATTCATTCTTCTTTCTTCAAGAGCTTTTCCACTTCGCAACGTCACCGCATGACATTGCTCCTTTCCATTATTGTTCCCAGGTGTTTCAGTGTTGCTAGGTAGAACTCTAGGTTGCATGTTCTTCAACTCGCTCACTATCTGCCCTACCTGTATTTCCAGGTTTCTGATAGACGACGCCTGGCTTTTCAGCAACGCGTCATTCTGGGCTATGTACTCCTTTAATAGGCTCTCAAGCGGAGATCCTGAGCTCGACGCCTATCCTTCTCTATTAAAGGGATGTTGGTGATGCTAATATATTTGTTGAAATGCAGGTGGCGGTCCATTCCTTTGCTATTTGTTTGCCCCTGGGTGGTGCTCCTAATGATTTCCTCCTGTCCAAGAAAAATTTGGATGGTTCCTCCATACATGATTATATGTATTGGAAAATGGGTTGTTTTTAATGAAACATACTAACTGAGGATTTTGTGGGCAATCCGCATAGAAGTGAGGATCTTTCTACAGCCCACAAAGCTAACCATGGGTTGCCCGAATGCTCCTACCTAACTCACCTTCTCCTGATTTGATGCGTTTCCTAGCGTTATGTTCTGCAAAAGGTTGGTCATCGTAGCCACTTGTGCAGAAAGTGTGGCTATTACGTTGGAATCGATAGAATTAACATTCTGAGATCTCTTCTTCCTATCAGCTCTTCCATCATACGTATCGTCCACCCATTCCATATTGTGCTTAACAATGAGATCTAAAATCTTCTTAGCTTCAGAGTAATATTTATCCATAATTCCACCAGCCACTGCTGCGTCTGCTGCCATCTGCGATGCTCTATTCAATCCACCATAAAAAGTCTTCATTTGGATAGTTAGTGGTAGTCCATGGTTCGGGCAATTTTTGACCAGTCCCTTAAAACGCTCCCATGCGGCGCTTAAGGTCTCGGCTTCTTTTTGTTCAAAGTTCATAATCTCTCGATGCCTCCTCGCGTTGGTGGTAGGTGGGAAGTATTTTTATGTAAATTTATCCACCAACTTCTCCCAGGTGGTGATTTCATCAGGCTCCAGTGAGCTTACCCATTGTTTTACGTCATCACGTAAAAAATAGGAGAACAAAGACAACCTGATCGCCATTAGGGTGATTCCAGGTATCATAAATGAGATACACGTTTCCAGGAAACGCTTCATGTGGGCGTGAGGATCTTCACCACGACCACCCTCAAATTGTACAACAGTTTGGAGCATTACAGATTTCATCTCGAACCTCGTCCCGTCTGACATTAGGTATATGATTCCTGGAGAGAAATCATATAGAACAGGGGATGCGTACTCCCTCATGAGACCCGTGCTGCTGTTCGCCATTAGGATCGAATTTTGTGCAGCATGAGCTAGTTGCTGATCTAAGTTCTAATTTGCCTGATTGTCTACCATTGCTTATTGCCTGTTTTATTGTCTGAGAAATTGCTGCTCAACCTTCGACGACGATTATATCGATTTCTACGTCGGAAGGTCCTTTCAATCTCGGGGTCGTATATGAGTTCAGGAGTGCTCTCCCTGCTAAAAAACATTCATAAGCTTAGGCTTAACTTGTAATACTCCCTCGACTGAAGTGTTCCTACAAAAGATACAAACAAAATTTCTAGTTAGTCCTGTTTCTAAATCCCCGGCAATGGCGCCAAAAACTTGTTCGTTGCTATTGTGATTCGAGCTGGGAGTGTATTGTATAAAATAAATTGGAAAAATAAGTTCTAAGTATAAGTGATGCGTTTGATGCTTTGATGCGTTATGTAATTGTAATGCGTTGGTGTGTTAAAGATATGCAATAGAACGCACAACACTCCTTCTATTGACGTTCAAGTTTTCCTAAACTAGACCCAAGCATAAATCTAATTTAGGTTCCTGGTAAGTCTAGGGTCGAACTCAGGGATTCAGTTAAACAAACGCAGACCTTGCATTGTAGCTATTGTAGGGGTTTTCCTAAATATGTGAGAAAAATGTGTAATTTACACTAAAGTGTTGTGCCTGTGCAAGAAGATACAAAAGAGTTGAGTAGTGATTAAATGGATCATGCAAAAATGAATTTTAATGTAAGTGATATGCGTCGGTCTAAGATGAGTGTACACAAACCAGAATGTGATGTGGATGAGATGAGATGATTTGCTTATCTTTGTTTATGTGTTAAAATTTATTCAATACTTCTCAGTGCAAATAACATACAAAACCTATCTCTAGGATGCATGCGTCTAAAACAGAATGCAATAGACACCAATAAGTCTATCTCTAGATGTACTAGGCGTTCTACTTGATGCTGACTTATCTATTCTCTCGGATAATCTAAGTTAAAGATGCATTTACCAATTGATCAAGTTGGCTTAAGCGTTGAAATGAAGTTTTGCATAAAGTATAAATGCATTCAACATAAACAAGAAATAAACAATGGCAAAATGTGATGGATCAAATATATGAATTTTATAAAGAAGAAAATTGTCTTTACAAAAGAAATATTCAATCAAATGCAATGAAAGTGATAAATGAGATTAAAGGATATTAGTCAAGCCGCAGAGTACAATCTCTTGTATCTCTTTGGCTCAATTCTACTGTGTACAATCACTTGTATAGAAGTTGGACGAAGTGTCTTTCTCAAGCTTGGCTTCTTCCGCTCCTTGACCGATGGTGGTGGTGATTCTCAACCCTTCTGATCGTCGCAGTACCATAGCACAACTTAAACTACGACTACGCTAATTACAGAGAGTGAGAGTCTTGATAAATTTGTATGTTTGTCTAATTGTCTGCGAACTCTGGAGGGTCTTCATCTATTTATAGGCATTGGTCATGTCCACTTGGTGAATGGGCAGCATTAAAGTCCATGCCCTAGTTAGCCGCCTGACTCTCGGAAGCTTTTCAGACGCCGCTTGCTGTAGATACCCATATTGCAAGTGGTGATGTGACACAATCAGCCTGGATCAATGTATCTTCTCTGCGTTAAATTCCCTCCGACGCATGGACCATGTGTTAGAGCTTTCCTTACGGCACTTCTTGATTATGCGTTAGCTTTCTGTAAAGATCCTGCAATACAATGTGTTAGCGCCGCAGTATTTAGTATAAAACTTCTTTTGCATGAGTTTGCTAATGTTTGAGTAATTCTATGCGTTTCTACTAAAAATGAGGAGAATTTATCATTAAAAACCTTAGTTGTTCCAACTTAAGAGCAAAAATAACTTGTATTTCTACAAGTTATCAACATACAATAGTAAACCATCTCTCGATGCTAATGCCACGGCTTCTAATGCTAGAATGCATGCGATATATGCGATAAGTCTATAGGACCTACACATAAGCCTCTATTCTTATTTATGCGATGACAAAATGACACACATATAAACAAGGCGACCACATAATATCATATCTATCTCTAGGATGCATGCGATGCAGGTTGACAAACAAAGCATAACTCTAAGTCCCTATCTCTTGTTTATGCAGTTCTAATCTTGCTCTCTCGAGTCTAGATTCTAACCTAGCTCTCTCAAGTCTTAAGTTCTTTCTTTAAACTCTCTCTAAAGTAGCTCTAAAGGGATGTTGGGCACAGCATAAAACAAGATAATCGTAAGCAATAAAAATCCTAGGTCATGTTTGCTTAGTTCTTCCCAACCCATTCAATAAGTTTAGCTACTCATGCGTGCTAAGCGAGTGAACAAATGTAGATAAAGAACTTCCATTGTATATATATAAAGTTGAAGTACAAAATAACAATGCAAGAAGAGAATAAAGAGCCTAGTAGCAATCTCTTACTTCCCAGGCTTTTACACCGTCATTGCTACTCTTGTTCAAAAGATAATCTCGCTCTCGTGAGAGTCGGCCCACTCTCTGCTTTCTACGCCTCTGGGTTCACTCTCGAGTTTCCCTGAGCAATCTTCCAGCTTCTCTTCTCTTCTCTCGCTCCGTCTTAAAATATAAAGGAAAACTATAGACAAGGCTAACTATGAACTGGCTAAACTCGTGAACCCCTTTTCTGAAGGATGCCTTCAGTATTTATAGAGCTTCGAGGTGAAGGGTGGCTTCTCTCTTATGATTGCACAAATGGGATGCTTTAATTCTCTTACTGATGCATCGAATATTTGTCACCGAAAAGCTGAGTGTACTTGTTATTGTTAGCGGCTTGTCAACTTAATTCGGATTCGACCGTCATCAGCTTTCTGTCCCATCGTGATTAATTATACCTTTTACCCAGATGAGCCTACCAAGTTGTGTCGGCTCTATTCGGAAATCCTTCTTGAGCAGATGTTTGCGAACACAAATCACCACAAAGCCTTGCGGTAATGCTGCGCTTGACCGTTGATATCCTGTGATCGCGCTTTTCGCCTTGCGTCAATGCATATTCTGCATAAAAATACAAAAATTAACTATTTCTATACGATGAACGCATGCGACCGCAATGTTATGAACTTAATGCTTTTTGGATGCAATCTAACATATTTTATCAATGCAAACCTTCATTGTTTATTAACTTAGCACTGTAATAACGTGCATTTCTGCCCGTTATCACTCCCCAATCAGACGAATCCCCAAAATGGTAGGCTTATTGAGTTGGCAATCTGGAGACTCTCACCTATCAAATCAAAGGACTGCCCTCATAGGTAAGAGTTCCCAACTCACTCAGGATTAAGGTCATGTCACCTATGGTCATCCTAATGAAACGTAAGTCTCTATTATCAACGACATTATATAAAGAGGCTAATCATTTCGTGGTTCGATCTTATACAAACTCTTTGTATAGGATACCCCCGCTCGCATGTCTTCACGTGAATGATCAGGATCAGAACATTTGTAGTACTTTGCAACACTTATAACATCTACAAAGCGGGTTGTATCCGTAGTGTCACCAGGATAAGGTATCCCTCCTTATCCATCTACTACATACTATTTAGGTTATTAATTTAAACAAGATCCACTTGTATGTCTCTACATACTTGTTTA